>NW_024087782.1:0-104602 GCF_009730915.1 Dioscorea cayenensis subsp. rotundata
TGCAAATCTACCGACCTTAAAAACCTTACGAGAAAGGCGGGGCGGTTAATGCGAAATAAATTCTTCTTGGAGTCCCAAATCTATATAAGATGTTTTTCCTTGAAGAATTTGAGGATATTCTTAGTCTTGACTTCTCTAAGTGGGATTATACGCGTCTGAGAGTAATCTGTCTGATTGTATATGAACCGATGTCTAAGATGATGATGGTGGTTCAATAGGACCGATTACATACATTCCCCCATATCTCAAAAAGGCCATGAAGAGAGTTTGTGGGGTGTAAAGGATTTGGATGTTGATGAATAAAATCTCCATGTATCGCATAGATGACATTTTCTAGCATAGTGTCATACGATCTCCGACCATGGTTGGCGATGTACTCAGCGTTTGATCTTGAGTCGCATCTTTGGGTCCGGGATTGGTGTGCACCCATATCCCGGAGTGCACATCACTGCATAACTTCTTGGGCTTCTTCATATGAGAGGCACCTGAGCGAGTTGATCGATAAGACCTACGGTATAATATATCATTTATGAGGTGAATATTGAGGGCTCTTCGCTTTGTCGAAGACCTTTCGATTTATCCTAGGGAGTTTATCATATTTCAAATATTCCATGAGCAGTTGTCTCGATCTTCTTTTGTCATTTTCGAGTGAAGAACTTCCGCATTGCTGACACTTTCCTCTTACGACTTCAGTCGAGGATCGTACTAATGGGTTTTTCTATTTTTATGGTTATATGGATTTCTTCATAATTTGGATTTGCGGTTCCTTTGCTACTTTCTGCCAAAGAATCGGCTTCTCCATTTTCGATCTTGAAACCCTCCTCGGTTGCGCTAGGGGATTTTCTTCATCAGTTTTTGACCTTCTTATAATATTTAAAGTTCGAGGTTTGTATATCTTGTAGTCTCCTTTGACTTGCTTGATAATGAGTTGTGAGTCTCCAAATATGTGTATGTCTTGGATCCCCATTTTTGATTACAGTTCCAAACCGGCTATGAGGGCTTCATATTACGCCTCATTGTTTGTACATGGCTCGAGTGAGGAGAGAGCATGTCGAGGATTCCCCCGCTTCGATTGTAACGGTCTAGAGTCCTATTCCGGCTTTGATTTGTGGCATTTGGGACATGAGTGCAGGTTTTATAGATGACGCTCCATCAAAGTATAGTCTTCGCTACTTCTTCCACTATTAATGTTTCTTCATCGGGGAGATCAAGATTAAGTGGTGAATCATTAGGGAGAGGATGTCTTTGCTAGAAAGTCTGCCGGCTTTGCCCTTTACATTGCCTTATACATGGAGTATCGTTATATCAAATTCCATCGGAATCGGTGCCCATTTTGCTAGTCTTCACGTAACCTAGCGGCCTCGTCGTAGAGTATTTGAGTGGGTCTATTTTTGATATAGGTATTACTTTGTCACGCTATCAAGTAGTGTCTCAACTTCTTGATCTACGAACACCAAGGCTAGCAGATGCTTTTCAGTTGGCGTATATTTACTCTCGGCTCCTACCAACATCACACTGCAAGGTAATATAACGCATTTTCT
Organism: Dioscorea cayenensis subsp. rotundata; assembly: GCF_009730915.1. Classification (NCBI taxonomy): domain Eukaryota; kingdom Viridiplantae; phylum Streptophyta; class Magnoliopsida; order Dioscoreales; family Dioscoreaceae; genus Dioscorea; species Dioscorea cayenensis. Next base: position 1,542 of record NW_024087782.1, read on the forward strand.
TTACCTTCTTCATTTATTACGAGCCAACATAGCCCCCAAAGACCCTTCAGTGCATGTGCATATATATAAGATCGAGAGGCTTTCCATGAATCGGGAGCTGCTAGCACTATGGATTCAACAAGTCTTGTTTAATGTCTGACAGTCTCGACATTCATCATCCCATTTGAAAAGGAGCATTTTTCTTGACCCGGTTTAGATAAGGGCTTGCATCTCCCGAGAGAGAGGTTGGAGATAAATCTCACGATACTATGCTAAACGACCTTGGAAGGAGCTGGTGCTTCAATGTCGAGGAGGGGCATTTCGGTACCTTTTATCTTGGAGGGATCTATCTCTGTTCCCAGTGCCTCACGATGAAGCCTAGGAATTTTTCGAGAGAGGACTCCAAAGCACACTTCTTGGGATTCATTTTTTCAACATATTATGCGAGGCGTGTAGAGGCGTCCTCAAATCATCAAGATGCTTGTCTTTGGAATTTGTTTTTAACCACAAGATCATCTACATAGCATTTGACAACTTTGTGAATTAAATCATCAAATATATACAGTCATAGCTCTTTGATATGTCGCTCTGCATTCTTGATCCGAGCGACATTACACTATAGACGATAGATTCCCATGGGTGTTGAAAGCGGTATTCTTTTGATCCTCCGGATGCATTTTTAATTTGATTATATCCGGAATATCCATCCATAAAGGAGAACATTTCGTACCACGAGGGTGTTGTCGATCATGATCTCCATAGCGGGAGGGAAAAAAATCATCCTTAGGACCGCACTTATTTAGGTACACGAGAGTACTACATATCCGTATTTGCCCATTCTTCTTTTTCACGGGGACTATGCTAGCTATCAATCGAGGGATTATTTTTCTTCTCTGATAAAAATTTGCTTCAAGTCGACTTCTTAGTCTCTTCTATCACCCTTTCTTCTAGTCGAACTTCATCTTCCTTGGTGCTGTTTGGTTGGGTAGCATTAGGATCAATGGCTGAGTGCAGTGAACAACCACCTCATTATCTAATCACGGCATTTCATTATAGTTCCAAGCAAAGCAGATCAATATGCTCCTTTAGAGAGCCTTGAATGATGATTTTTCTTCTTGATAGTTGTGCACTTAGGAAAGTTGGTCTTGGGTCATCATCACTTCCCAAGTCGATTTCAAAACAACTCATCAATTGTTGCTTGCCCCGTCTTCTAGTTCAAAGGTGGTTCATTTTTCATCTTTATTTCTTCTTCCTCCTCCTGCCAATGTTACCATGTAACATGAGTGCTTGGAAAACTCGAGAATAGCCTATCCCATTCTTGTCTATACGTGTAGGATGCCACAACTGCGAAAGGCACTGATGTGACCTCCTTGACTACTTGATTTTGCTCCCAAATCTCTCAACTATCGTCTTGAGCTTGTTGGGGTAATGGCTTGGGAAAATTTATGGGTTGAGCTTCATCATCTTCCTATTTCTTCAATATTTATGATATCATCATTTTAAAGGTCTTCTTGCTCTTGTGCTTATAAAAGAGAATGCCTCTCTCGTTTTCATGTCGAGCTGGCACATAAAATGTTTTTAGATGCTCGACTGTATTTACATTCAAGTCATCCAAGTTTGTATAGCCCATCGAGGGATCCTCGTAATGTATAATGCATTTTTCCTCGGTGGATCCTTCAATTTGACCCTTACTTTGGTGTATATTTGCATCGCTCTCATCTTGATGACTCGGTGTCACTACCAAAGTGAGGTGGCGCTAGTTCTCTTTTTTGGAGCACAGGAGTAGTTTTGGCTGTCTTAATCAAAGACACTTCTTCTGGGCATGGCAATTTGCCCCCTTTGGTTGACATGGATGCGTTGAGATAATTCCTCGCATCCTCATACTGTATTTCATGGATGCCAAAGGGTTGGATCTCTCCATCAATTCGAACTCTTCCCCATCCACCAAATACTTTGCGCATTAGTGCGGTGTTGAAGGAACCAAGCTGGTTTTCATGAATCCATAGCCTTCCTAAAGAGGGCTTTATAGGGGCCTTGTCGGCATCAATTACATGAAATTTCACATCGGATGATATTTTTCCAAATTTAAGGGGAGAGTGATCGATCCCAATGCCTTTTTGGGTCATGCTGATTGAAGCCACGGATAATGATCCTCTCCGAAGATAAATGGCATACTTCAAGAGCCAGATGCTCGAAGAGTATTGAGGTCATTAAATTCAAAGAAGACCACTGGATCAATCAAAACCCGGTTGATCTTTACTCCATCACAAAATCCCATCACATATAGTGAGTGCATTGTGTCTTAGTAGTCCCCAAGTAATAGGTCCTTATTTGTGAAGGACGAAGATGTATGAGATGCATACTGAGGGCTTCTTTTATGTTGACTTGACAAAGTATGCTTGATACTCCTCAAGATTTTTGTAGGGCATGTATTAAAGACTCCCGACTTCGGTGACATCATCAATGCATCATGTACATGCGAGGAGTGCGGGACTTTCTTCAAGTGTGCCAAAATGTTGTAGTTTGGCTTTTTCAAGGGTTTCTAGGGGGAAACATTCTCTTCTTCAACCATCTTCCCTTTATCTCGGTTATTTGAACTGGGAACCTGTCTTGGCTGAAGTGTTTTTCCCAGTTCTAAAAGTGCTCTCGATGTACATGTTGTGGTGCTTCATCTTCCTCACCAAGGAAGTTTAGCTCATCTTCGAATCATTATGAGCATTTATAGCATAACATTCACCTTTTTCTTCAAAAGTAATCCTCGATGAGTGTCAAATTTCCACGAGAAACCCTGTCCTTGCAACCATTTTTGGAAGCGTGACATTCTTCTATGGTGTGTCCTGTAAGCCCGGGTGATATTGGCGGTAGCTTGAATGTCTACCAAGATGCATCGAGCGCCGCCTTTTTGGGTTTAGGCAAATCAATCCATTTTTCTATAGCTTGATCAAAAAGCTCTTTCCTTTTATCTTTACTAATAGATCTTTCTTTGATATTTGTTGCTTTAGAAGGGGTTGGAGAATCTCGACTTACGAAACAAAATTTTGTCCTGATGATTCTGGATGATATGTCCCAGATTCATCCCACTTAGCATCTTCAATATGTAACTGCCGTAGCCTATTAGCTGACTCCTCTCTTACCCTCTGAATGAAAGCAGGGATGTCTTCAGCAGGCATGACTTTCTTCAAGACCTTATATTTTGGGGTCTTCGGGGTGTAATATTGTTCTTTGGACATTAGTTGTGGGTAGGGCTCCAAGAGCTTAACGTTCGCCTTCTTTACTCTTTCCCTGAATGCTATCTTCTTTCTTTGCTTTTTCTTGACATAGGGTCGTACGTAGCATCATTTGACTCTTTTTGGCTCGGAGAAGCTATCATATTCATCATCATCTTCGGGTTATATAAAGGTTCCCCTCCGGAAATAACCACCGCAAGTCCCCACTTGCACATCTTTCTTCATTTCCAATTTTTCTCGGTTAATTCCACGAGTAACTCCTCGACTTCTTGGGAAAATAATCTCGAGGGTAATCGGAACCCTTTCTTTTACGCTCATATTCTTCAAGGGTCTCAATATACTCCTCAATAATAGATTTCTTGCGCTTTGATTGTTCGCGCTTTTTGCTTTCTTTTTCTTATTCTTTTTCTTTGTTGCTTTGTCTGGTGACCTTTATGAGGGTTCTTTGAGAGTGCTTCAAATGATCCCACGGCAATTCAACCAACCTTTTTTTAACATCTTTTATTGATCTTTTTGGATACAAATATTTCCCATAACTCTTCCGGGGACAGCACAAGATTTGTCATCTTCTGTTGATGTAAATATCACCTTATTACCAACCACTGTAACTTCCCCTTGAGATGACCCTTCTGGGTTTAGGGTAGTCACGTAACGTATATGTTCAGCTGGTTGCTTGGACAAGACATTCTTTGAGAGTGTGATTTTGCCCTCTTGGTATTGTCGCTCGACCCAGTCCTTGAAAACATAACAATCTTCTATTGTATGTCCCAACACCCTATGATATGGACAATAATTGGGATGATCTGTCTTGCTTTGCTCTTCAGGTCTTTTGCATTCAGGGAGCTGCAGACCCTCTCTCACGAGCATCTTTGAAGAGTTTTATGTACTTTATCTCTTCCGAAGGAATACTTCTTATTCATCCTATCCTTCAAGGAAGGAAGAGGGTTTTGACTCATTGTCAGTAGCACCTAAGCTAGGTACCTTAGCTTGTTCCGGCTTATGGGACTGCCCTACGCCTTTCCCCTTCTCAATATTGAAGGTAGTAGCGATGTACTTCACGCCTATACATTTTTCTTGGATTTATCTTTGTCACTCCTTGAAGTGGTTTGGAAATTGAACAACACCTTCGGGTTGGTCCTTTCCAATTTTTTAGCTTGTGAGATTAAGCCTTGGAATGTAGTGATGCTAGATGTACTCAAGAAAGGTGACATCCAACTATCAATGTTCCCCAGACAATAAACCCCATCTGCTGCTGGCGATCGGTGGTTGTTCACATTTGATACTCAAGTTCATCCATCTCATAATGTAATCGACCACTTTTTTTCATCTTTTGTTTTTGGCGAGTGGCTACTAGGTCGAGCAATTGTGATTTTTGTCACTTATGCCCCCAAACCGTACTCGAAATGCATCTTTTTAGCTGCCGCCATGTTTGAATTGACTCGGGTTGCAGATTTGCATACTATTCAAATGCTACTCCTGCTAGACTTGCAGAGAACTGTCTGAGGAGGAGAGATGTCTTCGCACTTGTATCTCCACAAGCCGTGACAAAATGAGCCAAATGTTGGTCAGGATTGCCAATCCCAGTAAATTGCTTGAATTTAGGAACATTATATCTCTTGGGGTAAGGCACCAGGTCATGGTAGCTGGGATAGGGCTTGTCTCCATCTGCCCTTGTCTCAATTCCTTTGGCTTGATTTAATTCAGCAACTACCATTCGCTGTATCTCTTCCCGAGTCATTACAGCTGATTGTTCCTGAACAGGACCATAAGAGGTTCTTCCATGTTCTGCTGGCCTGAAGGTTTCCTTTGGAGGTGGTGTTGGACTTCTCGACCTCTGCACATTCTCTATAGGAAACCGTGGGGTTACCCCTTGCTCAACTGGCCTCAGGGCTTCTCTCGGCCGTCGGGTTGGACTCCTCGATCTTCCTGGTTGTTCAGGTTGATTTTCCATGAGGATTTTAATTTGTTTTTGCATTTGTAACATTGACCCCATCAACATTACCATGTTGTCATTGAGTCTTTGATATTCAGTATCACGATGTCCCTTTTGAGGAATAAAGACAGATTCATCCTCTTCATCTTCATTTAGTTGCTGTACTTCTTTGTGTTTCCTTGGTACATGGAGTGGTGGAAGGCTAGTCCCTATCCCTTGCTCCTCATGTGGCGGCACATGGCTAGAACCTTCTTCTCCATTCAGAGAGTCTGCTGCTCTTCTACGGGATCTTGTAACAGGTCCCGGTTGTTCTTGTTCGGGTACAGGATCTCCTCTTGCTTCAGTAACCATATGACAAGTGTGTACTTCCACATCTGCATCAGACATTTCTTCATCTTTCATTTCCCTCCTCCATTGAAATTTAGACCTGTCAACCTTGGGTTGATTTCTTGTAGGAGGTAAGCGATCAAACACTGTCTTCTGCGCTATTGAAATCAATTGCTTCTTCTTTTGATAGAACTCTTTTGGTCTTATCTTCTCTGACTACAGTTTCCTTGATGCTGTGTAAGTCTTGTAGAGATTCTGACCAAATGAATTCCTGTGATAGGACTTTGGAGGTCGCCAACCTTGTTTTTACTCAGTTGGGGGCGCAAGTCTGCAGTGGTTGCGTTCTTCTTCACCAGGTTAAGAGGTTCAAATGAGTTATTGAAGGTACTCATTTGATCATTCTTATGTTCTTGGAAAAACACAAAATCCAACTTTTGTCTTGGAATTTTGACTTTCCTTTGTGTGAGCCTTGAAAACACACTTTTCTTCTTTGGTGTGTCTTCCTCAGATGAGTGGAAAATTCCACTTTCCCGCCCATTTGCTGTAATGGTGAAAGCGGGTTCATCATCATCATCATTCATAGAAATTACCCTTTTAGGATGGGATAGCCTCTCAAATGCAGATACTCTTGGTGCTCCCCTAACATCAGCATCCTCGCCAGTTGCAGGAACAATCACATTGGGGCGACGACATTTGGATGGAAGCCGCGGGACTGTCAATTTCTCCTCCGAAGGTGTGGGTCTCCTAATGAATTGCACCGACTCAGATATGGTGCCAAAGGTCAGCTCAGCTCCTGCAGCTCCAGTGTTGAATGTGCAGTTGGGTAGTTGCACCTTAGTTCCTTCGCCAAGGAAAATTGTGAGTTTTGGACTTCCAGATGTGGTTGAGTTTTTGAGTGCCATTTGTTCTTCGTTTCTTGCAAAATAAAAAGAAACATTATTAGATATCTTTCATAGGATGTAGGAACAATGCCTTTACTTGTACTTTTGCCTCAAAGATGGGAGGAGGAATGGGTCCCCACCGGGCGTGCCAGAATTTGTGGGATCGAAAATACGTGTTTGGCACCGTGAAGACACCAGACAATATATCGAATCACAAATATCATATTTGTTTTGTGGGTTCTTTCATTCCTAAGAGAGGCAAGCCTCTATTATTAATTACCCTAGATTAGAAATCTTAGGAACCTCCGATTAAGGGCAAAAAGTACAAATAAAAGCAAGAAAATTTGCGAATTATGAAATTTGTTATTTTATTATATAAACATATTTATTACATCACTTATATATATATATATTTGTATATCATTTTTTTATTGCCGCTGCCTGTGCCTTGTCACTGCATTGCCTGCCGCTTCCTGTTCCTTGTCACTGTATTGCTTGCCTTGTTGCTATTTTGAGATATATATCTCATTATTGCATTGAAATTAACCATTGGCTATGCTTTTATCACTGCACCGTATGTCATTTTGAAATATCCTTCTCATAAATTATGTCTCATTTCCTAAAATCTGCCGTTGCCTTGATCATTCTTGTTATTGCTTCAAGTAATCTTGTCATTGCTGTCTTCTTCTTTTATCTCAAGGTACCTTAGATAATACAAGGGGGTGCTTTTGGGTTCCTTCCAACACCTTAGCGCCATGTATATGTTACATGTCTTTCATTCAACGTGCATGGTGAAACTCTAAGTTTACCTTATGTGCAAAGGTGGGCCGATTATTTCAATTTTTTTATTATCATATAATTAATAATTTTTTTTAATTCTTTTTTTTTAAAAAAAAAGAAATTACTGCACAAATTAGCCAAATTTCATCATTTAAATGGTGGAGACAATAGTATGCTTTCTATTATTATATACTTTTTTTTTTAACCCCATACTCATCATTTAAATGGTGGATCCTACTTGCATGTACATGCATGCATATCATAAGTCCATAGGATGGATGGTTTTTTTTTTTAGATCATGGGCTTCTAAATGTGTGAGCCTGCATGCATGCATGCAATTTTATTTTTTATTTTTATTTATTTTTATTTTTATTTTTTTTTTTTAAAGAAATTACTGCACACATTAGCAAAATTTCTATCGATACCCCAAAGTTGGTCACAAACCGAACCAGTGATATGCGTCTATAAACATATTATGTATAATAATTAAAAGAACACATCTGGTTAAACAACATCCCAACAGGGTTATTCATGCATATAATCATAAGCAGAGGAATCCATTTTCACAGCTTTCACCAACAAAAGGACTCAACAGCTAAGCTTGGTGCCGGCCGGCCAGCTAGCCAGAATAAAAAATGAATCAACAAATCTCAGGATTGCATGCTAAACCTATACTTATCAACAGTAATGTAAAGACTAGCACTCAGATCAAACCACTGCAGCTACAAGGACAGCAACAGCCTCCCAACAGCCAATAGAGAATATCATCAACGTGATCATCACAAATTAAACAGCAACAACAAGAGAAATTTACTAGGGAGTTCGTCTCAGCAATCACAACCATTGTTCTATAAAAAAAAATTTCGTATGGTCACCGATCATGTGATCAACCACCATCACCAACATCATCTCATGAATCATCATCATGAATCATCATCATGAACATCATCAATCATCATCATCATCATTCACCATCAATATCATCAAAATTATAATCAACAGCAGCTACACAGCTTTATCAGCAAGACAGCATCCATTTGCAAGCATCTTGCTAATAAGCCATTAATCAGCTACTCACTCTCGAACAGAACTTGAAAAAAAGTCCATTGCCATCAAAGCCATAGTTTTACTTCCATAAATCATACAATTGCTGGTTTGGCTTTATCTGCTGCATATTTTCATCAATCCTCAGCAGAATTGCGTGGGGAAGGACTTCGAGAGTCATCACAACCTTTGGGTGATGCACTTTGAGAACGTGGAGATTTTTTTTCATTGCTATATTTGTCATCACTTGCATCATGAGAAGGTATCCGACGTGGAGATGCACTTCTCTTAGGGTTGTAGCTACGTCGAGAAGGTGATGCACTGTCAAATGAGCGGCTCCTACTCTTTCGTTCATCGGAATACCTTCTTCTATCACAACCTCTTTCCACGATCAGGACTAATACTGTGACTCCTGCTCCGACAGTAATGGTCCTTTTCCTTGTCATAGTACCTGTCTCGCTCATACCTTCCTCTGCTTCGGCTGCGGCTTTGTTCCCTTCTTGGTGGTCTCGCCGCCAGCCTTGGCTGCAGACGAGTTCGGGGCCTTCTCGCCTTATTCTTCATAGTCAAGGAGTTCCTCCTCATAGTCATTGTTCTCTCTGGCTTCACCCATCATTCAAAACCGTAGATCACCAATTAGGGTTTGACCAAAGGTTCTGGGGTGTCCTCGGCTAGGGTTTTGCAAAAAGGGGCGAAGAGAGAAAGAAGAGGGGTGACGGTGAGCAAGCAACGGCGGTGGGACCGATCAACATCTGGCATGATCGACAGCACAGCCGTTCGATCACGCCGGCGGGATCAACTTGAACATGGTGACAGAAACACTGCGTCAACGGCGATTAGCAGGTGGCGGCGGTCAACGTCCGGCATGATCGACGGCATTATCTCAGCCGTTCGATCACGCCGGCATCAACGATGGACACGGTGGGCAACAACGAGCAATACAGCGAGTGATGAGGCGGCGGCAGTGATGGAAATCCTTTTTCTTCTTTTTATATATTATATTTATATAGTATGGGGACGAGAAGAAAACCTTCTCTTTTTTTTCTTCTTTTCTTATTTCTTTCTCAGTTCTTCTCGCATTCTTCTCAATTCTTCTCCCATCTTTTAAAAGAAAAAAAAAACAGATCTTATCTTTTTCCACCAACCCCCTCCGTCAAATCACAACAAAGGGGTGAGGATAAAATTTTTTTAAATTTTTTTTTTTAATAATAATTTTTTTTTATTATTTTATTTTATTTTATTTTATTTTTTAAAAAAATTTATTTTTTTAAAAAAATTTTCTTGTTAAAAATATATATACATTTTTTTTAAAAAAACTTCTTTTTTTAATTTAATTTTTTTAATTTAATTTTTTAATTTAACTGATTTAGTTCAATTTAATAATTAATTTTTTTAAAAAAATTTTATTATTATTTATTATTATTATTATTATTATTTTTACTTATTTATTATTATTATTATTATTTAATTAATTTTTCTTTTTATTATATATATTATATATTTTTTCCTAAAAAGTTTTCCACAAAAAACCCCCCATCCTAACTTCCGGTCAGATCACAGCGAAGCAGGTAAGATCGGGTTCTTTTTTTTTTTTTATTTTTTTATTTTTTTTTTTTTATTTATTTATTATTTTTTTTATTTTTTATTATTCTTATTATTATTATTTTTTAAATTTAAATTTGAATTATAATTTCAAATTTAAAATTTTAAATTTCGAATATTTTTCTATTATTATTATTATTTTAAATTTAAAAAATTTAAATTTCGAATTTTTTATTATTATTATTTTTTACTTTTTTAAATTTAAATTTCGAATTTTTTTTATTTATTATTTTATTATTCGCATTTTATTAAAAAAATTTACTCTACCTCGAGATACGTACTTAGTATTCATTATTTATTTTACTATTATTATAAAAAAAAATTCACTCTAACTTGAGATACGTACTCAGTGCTTCAGGATTTGCATTTCTCCCATTTCCTCGAGATCCGTTCTCATGCCTCATAAAATTTAGGATTGCCTCGAGATGTGTGTTTGGGCTATGCTAAGATTTGAGATTGCCTCAAGATAGGGGTTCTCAGTGGTAATCTTGTAATAATAATAATTTTTTTATGCCTTGAGATATGTTCTCAAAGGCAACTTTGTAATTTGCATTTTGTATTTAACTTGGAATTTGCATCCTAGTCCAAGACAACCAAATAATCAATTAAGATTAAGATTAGGATATTTAAATTTAATTCTAAATATATCTATGATCAGGATATATTAGAATTTAAATTAAATTGGAATTTTGTTTCCATTAGGACATTGAGTTTTATTAGGACATGCATTATATTATTTATACATAACAGATCCAGAATGATTTGAGTCTGAGATAAGAGCCTTATCTCGAGGCTGGATCTCTTCAGTAGAAGAAGGATGAAGATAGTCAGCCTTGGATCCATCCCGAGGTAAAGTAAGAGAAATTGGAGAAAGGCTTAAGGACAGATCTTGAGGCAGATTGGCTTCCCTGGGCAAATTTAGAGATGCTAAGATCTCTGTGGCAAGCTAGAACAGGTTTAGGAAGGATGAGATCTCACTGTACTGAAGATTAGGTTAGAGATCAAGATGGAAGAATAATCTCTAGGCGAGATCAAAGGATTAGGATTAATAGAGTGATGCTGGCTTACGATTAGCTTGGGATGGTCACCGGATTGTTGGATCAAGTCACAAGGCATTACAGAAGAATGCAAAGGGCCAAGTGTTAGGATTATGCCCTTCAATGTAAACGAGGATACTTGTATCAAGGCATATACATTATTATTATAGGCATTTATTTTGATGTTCATATAAATCTTGTAATGGTATTATAATTAGTTTTGAATAACATAGTCCATGTGTATTAAGTAAAACCTTCTACTCTTTTTGTGATAAAGAGGATAACACTAGAAAAGTTTGGTACTTATACACTTAAATAATTCACAAATCATAGAACCTTTAATTGGGCGTTAAAGGTTCTTAAGGATTTGTATGACATGTACTTTGACAAAGAGTACTAGTTGAACACTATGGAATAGTGGGAGCATATGTCATAAATGCATCACTGGAATTAGTGTATTCGAACATGATTCACAACAAACCAATCACATGGGTTTTACTTTTTGACAGTCAATGATTGAGATTATTGTTTATAATCATATGAGTGACCTTAAACCTGAGTATCATGATCATAATGTATTTGTGACGACTAGTCTATTACTAGAGTGGTTAGGCTCTGTTTACCTTTTGGTAGGGCCACCCTCGAAGTGCGACTATATTGGGCAAGTAGCAGTTGTGAGGGATCACCAAGAAGGAATTCATTCTATCAGAAGTAAACAAGTTAGTATCCTATATAATTATAAGTATGTGAGATTTGAACACCTTGGCCAAGACAGCCTGATAAGTGCTTGAGTAGACATGTTTTTCTATATATTTTACATGCATTGAGAATCATTTTTACCATGGTTTATGTCTCATATAGTGTATTTGGTGTTCTTTTGTGTAACTCGGTTGTGAATGCCTTGAAGGAAGAAAAAGAAGCAAAGATAGGTTGTGAAGAGACATTTTGGGAGTTTTTGTGCAACCTAAGGATTAAGACACGAGAGGAGCTCATGTACATGGAGGTGTGTGCCAACTTCCAAGAGAATTCAAGCCAATTTACTAGTTGGATGGGCACAAAGACAATCACATCCCCATGTCCCTACCCTATGTGAAGAATGCAAGACCTTGCAAATGATGATTCAACAAAGAAAAGTCTTATAACCTACCGCGTGGACGTGTGCCCGAACATGTGGCCTCAAGAGAAGAGTTTGTGAGCCTCGTTGATGAAGAGTATTGTAGCAAAATACTGCAGCAATTCACTGTAACAGCACTGTATCAAAAACACTGTTCATATGACTGCATGAAAATTCCACGTGGTCGCGTGGAAATTTCTACAGCTCACGTAGGAAAGTGAAATCTCACGCGGTTGAATTGAGGCACATGATAGATGCGGTGTAGGCTTATAAATAGCAATTTTACCATATTCTTTGGACTTTTTTTATGCGACTCTTGAGGGGTGAGACGGATAGGGTTTGGAGAGGAGGTCTTTGCTACTTAGGAGGCGCTTTTTCGCCAACTTTGATCGATTCCTCCTCGGTCATAGCATCAAGGAAGCCACTAGCGACCCTAGCTTCAGAGTGAATTCCATCAAGACATCGAAGCTCTCCATCAAGGCCATCGGTTCATATATAGGGCAGTTTATTTCTATGGCTTTTATATACTTTCATTCATTGATGGTTTGTTTTGTATATCACTCCATAGAAAGCTAAATCCCTAGAGTGTATTTAGGCTTATGAACCCTAGGATTCTAATCTTTTGTAGATTTGCTTTGTGTTTCTATTTCATCTGAGTTTGGTTGAGTTTCAACCTTGTTTGCCTAATGCTTGATTGCCTTATTGATCTTATGGTTGTTTGGTTTGCATGATTTGTTGCCTTGGTGAGAGAGAGGTCTTCATTAGGGTTAGAATGCCAAGATTGAAGAGGGTTGAGAGGGTGAGTCATAAGATAGTGTAGCGCCCCCTTTCCCCTCCGATTGGTGTATTTTATCTCCATATTCTCTAAGATTTATACAACCATATTTGGTGTGAGGTGTGAGATTGAGAGATCTTTTCGCCGGGACCTTGTAAGGGGTTAGGAACCTTTCACCTAAAAGTAGAGTTAGGTCTATTCTTAGGAATCGCGTAAACCTTTTGGAATGCCTAGAGTGTTTTGTGGTCATATGTGGTGTAAGGTGTTGAGATTGAGCAATTTCTATACCGAGACCTCATAGGGGACCAGTATCGGTGATCTGAAGGCAGGATCCAATTATCTTTCGATTTTCATGACTTAACCTACTCATTCTAGAAACACTTTGCATACCTAGTATCTAATACCTAAATCCTAGGGGGAGTATTACTTGAATACCTTACTTTTACTGATTGAGATCATCCTCTATTTTACCCTTGCATATTCATCTTTGGTATTTATTTCTTTGCATATTAGATCATCACATCATCCCATTTATCATTAGGCTAGATAGCATAGCTAAAATTAGTACTAGTAAACCTGTTCCCTATGGATTTGACTACTGGACTCACTCGGTATTTTATTACTTTGACACCTGTGCACTTGCGGTACACACGCAATTCGACCGTATCACAGTCAAACTAATCGTGTGGGACACGAAGGATAGTGATAAGTACTTGTGTATAAGTATTAGTAAGTATATGTTTCTTACATTGGCCATCACTTTTATCGGATTTTATGGCTCATTCATGTGCATTTGTGTTCTTTTGTGCATTTAGGGCTGTGGAGACAATTTTGAAAGAAAAGAAGCAAAAATAGACCTTGGACACAATTTTTGAGGAATCTCTTGTACCGAATAAGGATCAAGACACAAGTTGTGTTCACCGGCATATGGGTGCGTGCTAACCTTCAAAATGTGCAAGTGAATATACGAATTGGAGAGGCACAAAGGCAGTCATGCTCATATGCTCCAACTTATGTGATATTGTCAAGAGCTTCGTCAATATGTTTGAAAGCAACATGCGGCATGATTTACCGCATGGATGTATGCCTAATCATGCGGCCTCGATGAAGAAAATGAAGTCAGGAGTACTATAGCAGTTTACTACAGCAAATCACTGTAGCAATTTACTACAGTAGTTACTGTTCATAGTTCGCAGAAAATGAAGAACCAGAAATTCACACGCTAGTGTGGAATTTTCACAGGGCCGTGTGGATGCTCGATTTCAGCCCTTTAAATACCACTTCAAGAGTTGAATTGAGAGACCTTTTTCCTATCTTTTTCCTATCTTTTGGGAGAGCACAGCTAGGGTTTGGAGAGGTTTTTACTGGGATTTTGGAGTATTTCTATGACATTCAACATCGATTTCCTTCGGAGGAGAGTTATTGGGGGAGCTTCTAACGGCTTTGATTCGGTGGGGTGTGCCCTAGGCTTGACGAAGAAATCTTTGGAGAAGACGAGGTGGCTCTTGAAGACTATCAACACGGATGACAAGGGGGTTATCTCTATGGATTACCTGCACTTGTTTTTGATTTCATCTTTGACTTTGTATTGGTCCATAGAGAGCTAAACCCCTAGTGGGTGCTTGGACTTGTAAACCTTAGGATAATTTTGTTTCATTGACTTCTATTATGTTTCTTTAATTGATGTTTTAATTGAGTTTCAATCTTGCATGCTTATTGTTGTAATTTTCTCTTAGAGTGATACTAGGTTTGAGAATCCATCTAGGTAATCCTTTGAAGGGGTGACAACTTCACTAGGGTTAGACTTAGTAAGGTTGAAGAGGGTTGAAAGAGTGAGTCGAGAGGTAGCGGAATGTCCCCTTTCCCTTCCAACGTGATTTATCCTACCTGCATGTTCCAAGAGTTCTTTATGATCATGATAGAGTGAAGTTCTAAGAGACTTTCTCCACTGGGGCTTAGTTGCTTGAGTGACAGAGTGAAGTGTTGAGTTATCCTTAGTGTTGGGGCTTAATCGTGATTAGGGATTCTTTACCTGGACCAAAGGGTTAGATCTAAATTAGGGAATAGGGTTAATCACTTGAGGTTCCTAGAACCTCAAGCAGTCCCACAAAGTGTGAGGTGTTGAGAGTATCCCTTTCCGTCAGGGCATAGTGTAAAGGGCTAGTCACAGTTGACTTTAGGTTTAGAACCGTGTGTCTTTGGATCTCCACAACTCATTAAACTTTAATTATGAGGCATAATATTAGTTTTTCACTTGAAACAATAATCCTAGGATAAGAATTGTCCGAGTACACCACTTTACCATCGATTATCTCTTTTTATTCATCTTGCTTTCTTTTTTCTCTTCTATCTTTATTTGCATTAACCTTTTGAATTAAAAAACACAAATTGGTTTTCACTTTAGCTAAATAGCAATACTTCTTATTTCTTAGCATCTATTCCCTATGGATTCAACTACCCACTCACCGGGGTATTTTATTACTTTGACAATCCGTACACTTACGATACACACACGCAAGGGGTATGTCAGGTAGTTTGGTTATCTCACCCCACTATAGTTATTTGCATATGATCGAGTTCAGTAAGTTTGATAATTACCATGTCTCTCACTAGGTTGGATACAAGAACGAAAGGTTTATACACATATGGTAATCATAATCGGAAAGGTTCGTAATGATCTACTCATTCGTGTTAAATTGGGTTACGATGTGGGGCCACGGGGCTGGCTAGGTATCACCCACATCCTTTGGTATCTTCCCATTGTCAATCAGAACAAACCTAGGGAGTCACACTTAAAGGGATAAAGAATCAGTCCCGTTTTGAGTGTAGGGGTAAAATTATCAATTTACAATTTTTCTTCATGGGATAAGTGAAACTGTAAATTGGTCTAGGGTTTTTGTCTTAAGTTCAAATTTTAATTTAAATTCGATGGAGTTGAATAGATAATCAAACTTATAAGGACTCAAAGACAAAAGTGGTTTTAGTTACACTATGACTTTTATTTCTAATAGAACTTCTATAATAATGTTTATCATATTATGAAGATTCATATTTTGAATAGGACTTCATAATTAAATAATGTTTATTATATTATGAAAGTTCATATTTCGAATACGATTGATAATTGAATAATGTTTATCATATTATGAAAGTTCATATTTCAAATAGGACTCACAATTGAATAATGTTTATCATGTTTTATGAAGACTCTATAAATATGACTCCTCTCTAGCCATAGAATCAATCAATTAATTCTCTAGTGAGAAAAATGCCCAAGCTCTCTCTTGCTCTCTAACCCTAGCCACTATTTAGAGAAGAAAGAGGAGATTTTCTCTTAATTTCGACATGTGATCTAGAGGCGTGAGATTTTCGTTCGGCGCTAGGAGATCTACAACAATCCGAGAGACAAATTCGGCACATCAAAAAAAGGCTTTTAAACATTAAGAGTTAATTTTCTAAGACATTTAATTAAATCACGATGTTCTTTAAAACAATTAGAATATATCGCAAATTTATTATTGCTTCCGCATGCCTTTCATGATGTTGTTATTTGATTTTTATGATATTATCTAACAGTGTTACCAAAGCCAGGCTAATTGATTTAATGATCATTAGGTTTAAAAATCATATAATTGCAATGGTGATCATTATTTGATTATTATATAAAACCAAAATATACATGATAAAATAAAATTAGATTTTATGCATAATTTTCGATTTGATGAATTAGGCTTCCATAATTTATTTAAAATTTTATATAAATAATAAGAATAATAATGATATATATATATTAAATAAATCAAAAGTTGTGTTCCACAGTGTTGGTGAGCACTATACAAAATTCATTTTTTTAAATATATATATATATGTAAATAATATATAAATAAATAATTAAATAAATTAGTGCGTGGGCCCAGGCAATTGTTGCGCAGCGCGTGGGCCACATCAGCTATTATTTTTATTTATTTATTATATATTATTATATTATTATATTTGTTATTATTATTTATTTATTTATTTATTTATTTATTTATTTAAAATAAAATTGGACCCACACCAATGTAATTTGTGATTGTTTTTTTTTATTAGATGTGTTGAATGGATGGATAGTATACGATCATGAATTTTAGGGTTTTTTATATTTATTTTATTTTGCTTTTATGTATTTGGGTCATATTGTGTCTGATGTGATTTTCTTTAATTTTTGCAAAAGTAGATTGTATCTAGGATACATATTTGTAAATTTTAGAGAAAATATAATGAAGTGACACAAGAGTCCGAGAATACGTGGAGCAAAAAGCACGGTGTGAAGTCCTTTTTTATGGTGCGCAAAGCCATGTAATAGATTAGGATTTTATTTTTAGATTAACCTATTAAATTGGGTTAATCTTAGATGTTCATGATCATATGCTTGTGATGTCTTGAATGTGTATGTCATATTTATACATGTATGTTTGATGTAATGGGAGACCTAATTAATAACATGCAAAATAAATTCTCCCAAAATAAAACACTAAGTTAAAGGGCACAGGATGTCCTGGCTCTCCACCAAGCTTTGGGTGATTAGAGTTATGAGGGTGCATGATATCTTCCCTGTATGAGGGCGTCTTATATTCGCTTATAATTCTTAGAACCTTTAGTGCATTGAATGCCGTCAGTTGAAACAAATTCCTCTCCAATTATACTATATGTGTTGAAGGGTGGAATTCAATTGTTAGATTGACAGAAGTTGGTGGGCTTGAATTAGATAGTTTATGGGCCAATTAAAGTGTATGGGTTGAGCCTTAGTAAACTATGGACCAAAATTGATTGGACTACCTATGGAATAGGTTGGTATGAGATGCCACTTTATTAACTCTAGTGGTGCAATTATACTGTATAATTTTCGTTTGGTGGTAGAACACAATCACTCACTATGAAATCCTACCAACGAAGATTTCCGATTTCTACAGTGGGAGTGTAGATTTGTGAAAAATGTAGTGGGAGCCAAGTTTTATTTAAAGACCTAAATATAATTTGGGTATAATATAAGTGAACTAATAATCTTGTTTTTATTTTCTTCGCAGTTTATTTCTCGATATAACTAATAACCAACATAATATTTTTCTTGAGAAAAATATCCTTACAGGAGCCAATTATGTAGATTGGCTCAGGAATTTGAGGATAATCCTCGATTTAGACCAAACTTATCTAATTTAGAAATTCGTAGTCCATGGGCCAACTAACGCCTCTCACTATTGAAATTTGCTTATGTCGTCCTTTTATTATTAAAAAATTATTAAAAAAACACATATTGTTAGTTGTGAGGGGTAGGTGTGTGAAAAGTTTTCGCTCAACTTATTAATAATGAAAACACACACACACAATCAAGCATGCAAGAAAGAGACACTATATGGGCACCCAGTTCGGCAAACCCTTGCCTACATCTGGAAAGCAAAGCCAAAGAAACAATCCATTAAAAGAGGTTAGGTATGAATAATACAAACACACTCTGTCACCCTTACAATGACAAAGAAAATCCTCTTAAGATTGCTCGACACCCACTCTCCTCAACCATTACCAAAGGGTCTCTCTCACATGGTTCATCCTAAATCTTTAAGCAAGGTACCTTATATAGATGCACCTACGTCCCAATAGATCCTCTTCTTTTAGACTTTTCCAAGGCTTCTTAACTTAGAAACCTTCCAAAGTTACATACTATAACACCCAGTTATAACTCTGCCCACTTTGCTGAACATGACTGAGTTCTAGGTTAGTTACAACCGAACTTGCGACACCTTCAACCCTCCCAGTCCCTTTAATCAGCTTCATAGCAGTTGACTTGTCACGAGCTCCTCCTACCTACAACCGCTTCCTTCCTCATATCATTTCAACAAGCTCCTCTCCAGAGGGTTGCACCCACCAAGGCGCGAATGACCAATGATGCACCCTTTGCGTGTGTGTACCGCAAGTGCACGGGTTGTCGAAGTAAAAAAGTACCCTGGTGAGTGGGTAATCATATCCACAGGGAATAGTAATCATAAGCATGATAATTACTCTTTAACTATGATGAAGATGATTCAAAAGTGGTGTGAATGATATTAGTGCAAATAGAAATAAAAAGAATAAGAAGAAGACACAATAAAATGATAGGAAAGGCAATCGATAGAAAGTGGGGCACCCGGACATTGCTCACCCTAGGACTATTATTTCAAGTGCAGGATTAATCATTATGTCTCCTAGTTGATGTTTAAAGAGTCATGGAAATCCTAAAATACACGGTCCATAACCTAAGGTCATCCATAACTAACCCTACACTATGCCCCGACGGAAAGGAGTACTCTCGACGTCTCACACTGTGCAAGGTTACCTAAAACTCTAGGGACTCCAAGTGAAAAACCCTATTCCCTAATATAGATCCAACCCTTTGGTCCAGGTGAAAGACCAATAATCACATACAATTAAGCCCATGCACTAATGATTACTTCAACGCTTCACTCTGTTGCTTGCGCAACTAAACCCCAAGCGGAGTTCCTTGCTTAGCACTTCACTCTATTATGACTACAAAAAACTCTTGGAACACGGAGGTAGGATATATCACACCGGAAGAAAAAGGGGATGTTTCGCTACCTCTTGACGCACCCTCTCAACCTTCTTCAATTTAGCTTTGTCTAACCCTCATGGTGTGTCAGTTATCCACAAGGATTACCAAGATAGATTCTCAACCCTAGTGTCACTCTAAGGCAAAATCACTTCAACAGGCATTCAAGACTAGAACTCAATTAAAACATCAATTAAAGAAAACATAATAAAAGGCAATTGAAACAAAGTCATCCTAGGGTTTACAAATCTAAGCACTCACTAGGGGTTTAGCTCTCCATGGAGCAAAATACAATCAATAATGAAATCGAATGTAAAAGCATGCAATCCATAAGTAAAACCTGCTCGTGTTCTGTATCGATGGCCTTATGGAGTAGTCTTATCTTCTTCAAGGGTTCTCTCGTCAAGCCTAGGGCACACCTCACCGAATCGATGCCGATGAAAACACCCCCAATAACTATCTTCCGAAGGAACATGGTGTCGAAGGTCGTAGAACCCCTCCAAAGACCTAGCCAAAGCCTCTCCAAACCCTATCCGCAAGCGCCTCCAAATATGGGGAAAATATGGGAAAAATATCCCTTAAAACATCTGAAATCGCGGCTTATATAGGGGCTGGAATCGGGCATCCACACGAGTGTGTGGAATTTCCACACGCGTGTGAATTTGTAGGAATTGAATTTCTGTGAGCTGTGAACAGTAACTGTTATAGTGATTTTACTACAGTGAACTGCTACAATGTTTCACCAAAATACTCCCGAATCCACACTTTTTGATTGAGGCCACATGAATGGGCACACATCCATGCGGTAGATCGCGTTTTCTTCTTCAATAAAATTATATTTGACGAAGATCTTGCTAGTATTGCATAAGTCGGAATGCATGAGTGTGATTGCCTTTGTGCCCCTCCAATTTGTATGTTCGCTCGAGCACAATGGAGGTTGGCACACACTCACATATCATTGAGAACAACTTGTGTCTTCATGTTTGTTCAATCCAAGACTTCATCAAAAATTGCATTCATGATCAACTTTTGGTTCCTTTTTTCCACACTTGTCTCCACAACCCTTCATGCACAAAAGAACACAAATACATACGAATAAGCGATAAAATCTGAGAAAAGTAATGCTTAATGTAAGAAAAGAATACTTCGTATTACTAATACACAAGCACTTATCAAACTCCCCCACACTTAAGCTTTTTCTTATCCTCAAGCAAAAATAAAACATTGAAGCATATAAGAAGGAAAATTGATAGTGCTTGGCCTTTGGTTCACCAAAAGCATGCAAGGGAAACATTCTACAAATAAGGAAAAATTTCAACACCGAATAAGAAGAATCAATACTCTAGCTAAAAACTTGAATCAAAATGGACAACAACCAGAAATTGTGTAAGTGTGTGTAAACTCACTCAACTCAACCCAACCTATACTCCTCAAAGCTCTAAGTGAAAGGGACTTATTTATGTACAAAAAGAAAAGAAAAGAGAAGGTAGTAGCTTCGCCCATGACTATTCCTCAATTTCCATACTCACAAGACCATCTGCATGAATACATAAGGGGATTCAGTGAAGTTCAATAAAAACAAAATAACTCCAGTATATAAAGATATGAAAATAAAATACAACTCGAAACAATTGAAAATAAAAGATAAACTCAGAAGGAAGATCCTTTCTGAGTAATATAAGTCAAAAATGAAATGCTGAAATAAAATACGAAAACATGTAAAGTAAAAGATGCCTCAAGTATTGGTGTCAGCCGCTGGTATCTCTGCTGCTATTACTGATGATAATGATGATACCTCTGGTGGTGATGGTAGTGCTGGGGATGCTTGGGGAGTAAGGGGTATCATCACAAAGGGAGAAGTCACGTCTCGGTCAAGAATCTGCTGAAAGATGTCGAGACGCTCCATCACCTCTATGTAGTTCACAGCCTGTGTCACACGAACCTCAGCTATCTCTGTCTGCAGCACCCCTATCGTACTCTCAAGCCTCTCAAAATGATCATAGGCTTGAGATGGAGAAAATATCTGAACTAATGGTGGCTCCTGTGCTGCAGTGGGTACCTTGGTCTCCATCTGCTCAGGCTGTGGCTCTTGCGCAAGCTGAGACCCCTCTATTGTGTCACCCCCACCCTTCGCTAACTCTGGTGCGGGCGTGACCATCACATAAACCCCAGGCCTGTATCTGTGCACCGTCCCTATCAATCTCATCGCCTCTATACCTAAGGAAGATGGGATGGTCATTTTCTCAGCCCCTCTAATGGCGTCCATCAGACCCATGCCCGTGATAAGTCTTGTAATATATGGGCCCGAGAAGAGAACTCCTACCTTGATGTACTGGCCGTGGTGGTGCAAGTACGCGGCCAAAATGTGCCCCAGATGTAATGGCTCGCTCTGTACCATGGAGTATAAGTATAGTAGCTAATCTCTGCTCAAAACTCCAGTACTGTCACCGCGGTCGTTCACTGATCTTCTCCGGACAGCATGAACGTATTGTGAGCGAGTCAAGAAAGGCATGTCGCCTTCGAGACTCCTGGCTCATAGTACCCCTATCCACACAAAGCCCTATAGGCACACTATTGTGTCAGATTGCTAGGATAATCCATCCGCAGCTGCTCATACTCCTCTGTACTTATGAACGCCTCATCATAAAGACCAAATAGGACTGAAACTTATGTGACGCTCATACTGTGATACTATCCAAAAGCTTTGAACTAGATGGCATCAATGCTATCAAATCTGGAGTATGAGCGGTCGAACTCGAAAGATGCTAACACCTCCAATGTCAGCATACGAATGACGGGCTCCTGAATAAACAACAATCGGCGCCAACTGCCTATGGTAAGTAGCTCCTCGATCTCATCAGCTACCTCGTCTCCTCGCTGAACCTCTCTCAATGCACTCAAGTTTGGGAATCACGTCTTACTGAACTTGAGCTTGGGTAATCACTCAAACCGAACCTAATGCTCGGGAATCGCAAATTCCATGTGTCAAGCTGAGGCGAGAGCTCATGTGGATGCTTGCCAGCCGCTGTCTTGAACCTGGGTTCCATATCTATAAGAATTGGAGAGAAAATGATCAAATTAATTCAAGAAATCAATACTCAAGAAATCCAAACAATCGTATGGAAATTCCACACGCCCGTGTACATCTACGGGGCGTGAAAGCCGCACGGCCTAGACCTTCAATAGACTCAAAATACATAATAAACTGTTCTTAAATCTTACTAAAAAAAACATCCATCTATAGTTTAAACATGTATATCATACAAAATTGACTACAACAAGCAAAAGAAATGAAGATTAGCGACAAGAAAGGGCAAAGGAAGCTTACCGACGAAATGCAAATGAAAAAAACCTTGAGTGTGGCCGGAAAACTTGCTAATATCCCTTTAAATAGATGGTAAGAGGTCGGGAGAGTGAAAGGAGGTACCATTCAAGTGTTTGGGAGTGAAAAGATGAAGAGGTGCGAGTGAGTTTTAAAGAAAAATAGCGCCTCTTGACGTTCTGTGCATCCACATGGGTGTGTGGGAATTACCGACACTCGTGTGACTCCCACATGACCACTCACAGGGGCAGAGACATGCCCCTGTTTGCTCTCGGGATAGCCTCTGACTTTCTCTGAACGCATCCACACGGGCATATGAAAATTACCCACGCCTGTGTGCCCGATCGATAGGGGCACCCACACGCCCCTGTGTGCTCTCTATCCTCCTGAGAATTTGGCTAAGTGTTCCATACGCTCTTGTGAAAATTTCACATGGGTGTGTGGATGGTCACAGGGGCACTCACACACCCTGGTGTCTTTTTGGGATGGACGAGAACTCTCTAGAGAGTTTTACATGGGCGTGTGAAAATTACCCATGCCCATGTGTAGTTCACAGGGTCATTCACACGCCCCTGTGTCTTTTCAGGGTAGAGTCTGAGAACTTTGCAAAGAAACACATGCCCATGCGGAAATTACCCATGGGCGTGTGACCATCGCAAGACCATTCACAGGGGCATTCACACGCTCCTTTATCCTCTCTGGTTGAGCTCTGAACAGAAATACACACCCGTGTGGAATTTCCACATGGCTGTGTGTTTTCTCTAGATGACTTAGAAAAAATTACAGACTCTGCAGACTAATTTTTGTACACTCATACAAACACAGAGACTGCATAAACCATGAAAAACTGACCAAAGAATCATGGAAAACATACTCAAATGACCTATAAACTTCACCAATCACAATTAAACACACTACAACACCAACAATTCACGAGTAAAACACAACAATAACATGTAAAGATCAAGACACCAACACTAAAGCTCTTATTCATGCAAGACTATAACTAAGACCTAGAAAAACAGTAAAGACTTAGGTTGTCTCCCAATGAGTGCTTGTTTACCGCTACTAAGCTTGACGTGCCTTTTCTTACCTCATGGGGGCTCATGAATGAAGGTTTCCCATCTTATTTACAACCTGAAAGCACAATGAACATAATCTTTTCAAGGTAGAGGGAGAGTTGTCGAGCTTGTTACCACACAAGGGTTCGCCACCCTTGATGCGTAATTGCACATCATCCTTAGCCTTAGGGCGCTTCTTGTGGTGTCATCTTACTCGCTTCATCTTTTGGATCATCCTCTTCATGATCCTCGGAGTAGGTTGCACCTTGTCCTCTAGACCAAGTGTCAAAATTTTTTCATTCTCCATCTCTTAATCTAGCAACCTCTCGTATGGGTCCGGATACATCATTTCCTGCACATATTCATCAATTAACTCATCAGTAGTGTCAAGAAAATATAGAGTATCATCAAAGTTAAGAGAATACCGCATGGCTTCGGCGAGACAGTATGTCAACTTGTCATCACCAACTCTAAGTGTTAACTCCCCATCGTCCATGTCAATAAGAGCCTTGGAAGTACGCAAGAACGGCCTCCCAAGTATCAATGGGACCTCGGCATCCTCATCAACATCCAACACTACAAAATCCACAGGAAATATGTACTACTCAACTTTCACAAGTACATCATCAATAATACCCCTCGAATGTCTAACTGTTCGGTCAGCCAATTGGAGTGTCATCCGAGTGGGCCTAGGCTCTCCCAAGCCTAGCTTCTGAAAGAAAGTATAAGGCATGATGTTGATGCTAGCCCCTAAATCTACCAATGTCATTTCTTCACCAAAATTACCAATGTTGCATGGAATGATGAATCTTCCGGGGTCTTTCCTCTTGTTCGGCATATTCTTTTGCAATACTGCCGAACACGAAGCATTTAGAATCACAGATGCACTCTCCTCCAACTTTCCTCTTGTTGGTCAAGAGGTCCTTGAGAAACTTTGCCTAGCGAGGCATTTGAGACAATGCCTCCACAAATGGGATGTTGATATGCAACTGCTTGAATAGACCCAAAAACTTCTTGTATTGCTCATCATTTTGGTTATTCTTCAATCTTGAAGGGTAAGGGATTCTTGGCTTGTAAGGTGGGGGTTCCACCTCCTTCTCTTTGGATCTCTCCTCAACCTACATGACCTCGGGTGACTCAATATTGGTCTTCTTACTAAGGAGCTTACTCTCAACTTCACGACCACTTCTCAAAGTGATCGCCTTCACATGTTCCCTTGGGTTTGTCTCCGTGTTGCTAGGAAAACTCCCTTGAGGCCTTTCTGAAAGTAACTTCGCAATTTTGCCCAGTTGGTTTTTCAAGTTATGCAATAAAGCGGTGTAGTTGCGGATTGTGGCTTAAACCGATTGAAATCTCGTATCCGATGATTGAATAAACTTGGTCAAAGACTTCTCTAGATCGGTCATTCGGGTCTCCAAACCTGAAACTCGATTCTCCATGTTCGGAGCTTGTTGTTGTTGTTGGAAACCCGGTGGTGCCATGGCCTTTTCTTGCCCTTGGTCACTCCATGAAAGATTCAGGTGGCTCCTCCACCCCGGATTGTAGCTATCTCTATATGGATTCACTTGACCTCTCATTGCAATCCCTACAAAGTCGACTTATTCCACTGAGGATGTACCGCCAATAGTAATCGGGCAATCGAATGGATCATGCCCTCCCCCACATCCAATGCAACTCATCACGGTCACCACTGTAGGAGAAGTTAGAGTGTCTAACTTCTTGCTCAATGACTCAACTTCGGCTACCAACGATGCAACTACATCAATCTCATGAAGGCTGGCCACTTTCTACTTTTCTCTTGCATTCCATTGGTATCTATTCAAACCCATCTCTTCAATCAATTGCCGGTCTTCTTCAGGGGTTTTGTTTTCCATTGTTCATCCTGCGGCGGCATCAAGAAGTTGTTTGGTACTTGAGTTCAACCTGTTATTAAATGTATGACTGATCATCCATTCGGGGAACCCGTGTTGTGGACACATCCACAAGAGGTCCTAGAATCGCTCTGGCACACGCCTTATGTGTGAACCGCAAGTACATGGGTTTGTCAAAGTAATAATACCCCAGTGAGTGGGTAGTCGAATCCACAGGGAATAGTGATCAGAAACACAAAGATTGTTATTTAACTAATGATAAGTGCTTGTGCGATATGAATGCGAAGCATTCTTTCCTTATGTTGTGCATTACTTTTCTCGGGTTTTTACACTAATATGTGTGTTTTTATGTTACCTTTATGCAGGTAGGGTTGTGAAACCAATTATGAAGGAAAGAAGCCAATGTGGATCACACTGCACCGATTTTGGAGGAAATTTTGCTAAAGTTCAAACGCGAAGATATAAGTCGGGTGCGAGATGCTAGAGTGTGTGCCAACCTCCTCGTATTTGAGTTAGCACAACCATTTGGAGGGGCACAAGGGCAGTCACACTCAAGCATTCTGACTTAAGCATATAGAACAAGATCTCCATCAACTTATCCATCATTGAAGAAGCAAAACTATCCACGACATAAACGTGTGCCTGTTTATGTTACCTCGATGAAAAGTGGATTCGGGAGTATTTTTTGGCAGAGTACTGTAGTAAATCACTGTAACAAACACTGTAGAAGTTACTCTTTATTATGCTTTCAATTAATTGATGTTTATTGTGAGTTCCAACCTTGAATGCTTGATTGTATGAACATTTCCCTTAGAGTGACACTAGGGTTGAGAGTTCTCATTGGTAACCTTGTGAGTGAGTGACACACCACGAGCGTTAGACAAAGCTAGGTTGGAGAGGGTTGAGAGGGTGAGTTGAGAGGTACAGGAGCATCCCCTTTCCCCTCTGACATAATAGATTCCACCTCCGTTCCTCGAGTTCTTTACGGCCACAATAGAGTGAATGGTCTAAGGGATGAACTTCCACTTGGGCTTAGTTGCGCGTGCAACGGAGTGAAGCGTTGAGATGATCTTAGTATCTAGGGCTTAATCGTGGTTAGGGACCTTCCACCTGGACCAAAGGGTTAGGTCTATAATTAGGAAGAGATTTATCACTTGGAATCCCTAGAGCTCATTGCAACTCTATGTGAGTGCGAGGTGTTAAGATGGTTCGATTTCTCCTCCGAGACATGTATAGAGTTAGGCATAGTTGACCTTAGATTTGGGACTATGTAATGAAGGATTTCCACGACTCACTATTGCATTGGTTAGGAAACATAATAGAGGGTTCTTGCACTTGAAGCGATCGTCCTAGGCGGAGCATTATCCGAGTATCCCATCTTTATCGATTGCCTTACCTCCTCCATTACTCGTGCTCTCTCACTTGTTACTTTTACTTTTGAGAATTGAATCATTGTCACAATGATCACTACTGATCTTTCACATAGCTAAGAAGTGAATTAAGTGTTTTTATTCCCTACTCCCTGTGGATTCAATACCCGCTCACCCGGGATTATTAGTTCGACAAACCCGTGCACTTACGTGATATATGCAAGGGGACCTTGTCAACTAACGTAAAGATGGATCAATAATGGTGTGAATAAAATCAATATAAAAAAACTAAAGAAAATAAGAAAGAGAGGCAAAATAAAATGAGAGGAAAGGCAATTGGTTGAAAGTGGGGCACTCGGACATTGCTCTCCTAGGACTATTATTCCAAGTGTAATACCAATCATTATAACTACTAACTGATATCTAATGAGTCGTGGAGATCCTTAAACACATGGTCCCAAAACTTAAGGTCAACCATGACTAACCCTAAACTATGCCCGGTGGAGAAATCTCTCAGTCTCGACACCTCAAACTGTGTTAGGTTGCTTTAGGCTCTAGGGATTCCAAGTGATAAACCCTATTCCCTAATATAGATCTAACCCTTTGGTCCAGATGAAAGATCCCTAATCACAATTAAGCCCCAAATACTAAGGATTACTTCAACGCTTCACTCTGTTGCTCGCGTAATTAAGCCCCAGTAGAGTTCGTCTCTCAACCCTCTCCAATCTAGCATTATCTAACCCTCATGGTGTGTCAATCATCCACAAGGATTACCAAGATGGATTATCAACCCTAGTGTCACTCTAAGTGAAAATCAACACAATAAGCATTCAAGATTGGAACCCAATTAAAAACATCAATTAAGGAAAGCCTAATAAAAGGTCAAAGAAAAAATATCATCCTAGGGTTTACAAGTCCAAGCACCTACTAAGGGTTTAGCTCTCCATGGAGCAAAATACCATCAACAATGAAGTCAAAAGTAAAGAGATGCAATCCATGAATAAAACCCCCTTGATAATCGTGTCGATGGTCTTGTGGAGTAGCATCGGCTTCTTCAAAGGTTCCCTCGTCAAGCCTAGGGCATACCTCGCCAAATCGATACCGGTGAAAGCTTACCCAATAATTATCCTTCAACGGAACACGGTGTTGAAGACCGTAGAACCACTCTAAAAACCTTGCCAAAGCTTCTCTAAATCCTAGCCGCAGGCCTCTCCAAAGTTGGGGAAGAGATGGAGAAAAGATGGAAAAGAGAATCCCCAAATCGGTACAAGGTGCGGCTTTATAAAGGACTAGAATGGGGAATCCACACAGGTGTGTGGAATTTCCACATGCTTTATGTGAATCTGCAAGAACCTGATTTTCTACTGCCTGTGAACAGTAACTACAATAGTAAATTACTACATTTATTTGCTATAGTGCCTGCTATAGTACTCCGCCAAAAACACTCCCGAATCCATACTTTTCATTGAGGCAACATAAACGGGCACACGTCTATGCCGTAGATCATGTCGCTTCTTCAATAAGGGATAACATTGATGAAGATCTTGCTATCATTGCACAAGTCAAAACACATAAGTGTGATTGCCTTTGTGCCCCTCCAATTTACATATTCCATCAAACATAATGAAGGTTGGCACATACTCAATGTCTTCGAGCACAACTTGTGTCTTCTCGTGTGTCCATTTGAAGATTCCATCAACATAGTTCATTCGCAATCTACTTTGGCTCCTTTCTTCTCTATTTAGCTCCACAACCCTATATGCTCAAAAGAACACAAAAACACAAGTATTAGCGATAAAACCTGATAAATGTAACACTCATCGTAAGAAAAGAATACTTTTTATTCTTAGTGCGCAAACACTTATCACGCTCCTAAGTCTCAAACAAAGATTCAAGCTCCATCTGAACAAATGAAGATATCTAATTATGAAGCTTTGCAAATTTTCCCGAAGAGAAGTACCTTGCAAGCAAAGCTTCGACCATTTCGTTCCATGTTATGATGGAAGCTCTTGGCAATGAATGGAGCCACTGTTTGGCTCTTCCTTTCAATGAGAATGGGAACGCTCTCAAGTGAATTGCATCATCAGAAACCCTATTGATTTTCAACATGTCGCACACTTCAAGAAAATTCTCAATATGATTTTTTGGGTCTTCATCAGCTAACCCATTAAATTATGTGGACTGTTGAGCTATTTGAATGAAAACCAGCTTCAACTCAAAATTCTGGGCTGCTACCGATGGCCTAACAATACTCGATTATGTCCCATGAATAGTCGGTCTAACAAAATCTGAAAGTGTTCTTTGTTGACCCTCTTGTTCGGCCATATTTTCAGATTTTTCAACCTCTATTTCAGCTGGATGATTCTGTTCTTGCGCAGGTTATTTACCCCTTCTACGAATTGTTTGTTCAAGTTCAGGATCACCTTCAACCAATGTGGAAGGGTTTTCTCGGGTCATAACCTGGAGGAGCAACCAAAGAAAGAAAAATGAATTAAAACGATGAAAGAATAAGAAAGTGTGAAATAGAACAAGTAATGAATAGCTAAGATAGCAAAGTGCAAAGTGTTTCCAAAAATGCCTATTCCCCGGTAACGGCGGCAAAACTTGACACACCTTGCGTGTGTGTACCTCAAGTACACGGGTTGTCAAAGTAATAAAGTACCTTGGTGAGTGGGTAATCATATTTACAGGGAATAGTGATCAGAAACACTATAATTGCTATTTAACTATGATGAAGATGATTCAAAAGTGGTGTGAACGATATTAGTGCAAATAGAAATAAAAGGAATAAAAAGGAGACGCAATAAAATGATAGGAAAGGCAATCGATAGTAAGTGGGGCACCCGGACATCTCTCACCCTAGGATTATTGTTTCAAGTGCAGGACCAACCATTATGTCTCCTAGTTGATGTTTAAAGAGTCGTGGAAATCCTAAAATACATGGTCTAAAACCTAAGGTCAACCATGACTAACCCTACACTATGTCCTGGCAGAAAGGAGTACTCTCGACGCCTCACACTGTGCAAAGTTGCTTAAAGCTCTAAGGACTCCAAGTGAAAAACCCTATTCCCTAATATAGATCTAACCATTTTGTCCCGGTGAAAGACTCCCTAATCACACACAATTAAGCACATGCACTAATGATTACTTCAACGCTTCACTCTGTTACTTCTGCAACTAAGCCCCAGCGGAGTTCCTCTCTTAACACTTCACTCTATTGTGACCGCAAAGAACTCTTGGAACACGGAGGTAGGATAAATCACACCTAATAGGAAAGGGGACATTTCGCTACATCTCAACTCGCCCTCTCAACCCTCTCCAATCTAGCTTTGTCTAACCCTCATTGTGTGTCACTCATCCACAAGGATTACCAAGATGGATTCTCAACCCTAGTATCACTCTAACGGAAAATCACTTCAATAAGCATTCAAGACTGGAACTCAACAAAAACATCAATTAAAGAAAACATAATAAAAGGTCAATGAGACAAAGTCATCCTAGGGTTTACAAGTCCAAGCACCCACTAAGGGTTTAGCTCTCCATGGAGTAAAATACAATCAATAATGAAATCTAATGTAAAGCATGCAATCCATAAGTAAAACCTCCTCGTGTTAGGTATCGATGGTCTTGTGGAGTAGCCTCGTCTTCTCTAAGGATTTCCTCGTCAAGCCTAGGGCACACCTCATCAAATCGATGCCGATGAAAGCTCCCCCAATAATAATCTTTCGAAGGAACATGGTGTCAAAGACCGTAGAACCCCTTCAAAGACCTAACCAAAGACTCTCCAAAGCCTAGCTGTAAGCGCCTCCAAAGATGGGAAAAAGATCCCTTAAAATGTCTGAAATCGTGGCTTATATAAGGGCTGGAATCGGGCATCCACATAGGCGTGTGGTATTTCCACACGCCCGTGTGAATTTCTAGAAATTAAATTTAAGTGAGCTGTGAACAGTAACTGCTACATTGATTTTGCTACAGTGATTTACTACAGTAGCTGCTACAATGCTTCACCAAAAATGCTCCCGAATCCACACTTTTCATCAAGGCCACATGAATGGGCACATATCCATGTGGTATATCACCTTATGTCTTCAATAAAATCACATTTGACGAAGATCTTGCTAGTATTGCACAAGTAGTAACACATGAGTGTGACTGCGTTGTACCCCTCCAATTTGTATGTTCTCTCGAGCACAATAGAGGTTGGCACACACTCACATGTCTTTGAGCACAACTTATGTCTTCACGTTTGTTCAATCCAAGACTTCATTAAAAATTACATTCACAATCTACTTTTGGTTCCTTTCTTCCACACTTGTCACCACAGCCCTTCATGCACAAAAGAACACAAGTACACATGAATAAGTGATAAAATCTGAGAAAAGTAATGCTCAATGTAAGAAAAGAATACTCGTATTACTAATACACAAGCACTTATCAACCATTTCACCAAAGATGGTTCCAAAAGATCTCTCGATCTTCTTTCGAAACTTGATCCAAGTTTGGCCTTCCCATATGATCTTCGTTTGAATTATGGATATATTGTTACTAAACTTGATCTCCCTTCATCCAAGTTTAGCCTTCAATATCTTCCAAGCATGATCTCCAATTATCCATGCTTGGGTCTTCAAATCTTCAATCAATCCTCAACTAATCTTCAATCTATCTCCTTGAATAGCTCCATCCATTATTAGCCTTCTTACTAGTTTTTGCTCCATAATTATCTTCTCTTTATAAAGAATAATTCCTCTCTCTTTAAAATAGATCTCTCATAAAAGGATCCTACCAAAGATATGATTTATCATCTCAGATCTTACCAAAGATAGATAAAATTATACCTAAGATAAAACTTACCCTTTTTGGTGAGATCCTTTTACCTTGATGCTCCTTCCAAAAATAGTTATTCTACAATTAAACCACAGAGAGGAAAATCTCTAAACATAAAAATCCTTCATCATGATCTTCTGGTCCATCACGCGTTTAGCCACATCATCTTCATTGTCATTTCTCCTTTTAGCCAAGTCGTCATTGCCATGTCACATTTCTTTGCCATGTCACTTCTTGGTTTGTCATTTAATGCCAATCCAAGTCTTTAGTCAAACAACATATAGTAATGGATCTACCTGGTGTAGCTGCCCCTATGAAAATTTAAACTATCCATTATACACATAGAGTTTATATTGTATATATAGTTAAGATTTTTTCCTTTTTTATCATTTTCTCACTAAAATTTAAAAACAAAAATTATGAGAAATTTTACCCCTACTAAAAAAATCATAGATCCATCCTTGGGTACATATAAATAATGCCTAAATTCTATCAGTTGAATTCCACATATATAGTATAGTTCTTGGCTCAATATTTCAACCTACCAAATTTTCTATAGATCTTAATGGATCATCATCTGCCAGAGTGCATGGTGCACTTAAGGTCTATGTTTTGGCTCCAAAGACACAAACATGATCAAGGGGCACAAAAAGCAGTCCCCTGCTCAAGGATTTATCATGCAAATGGGTGAAGAGTTGGGGATTAATTAGCAAACAAAGTTGGCGTATTTAGAAAATATTAAAAGAATAAAAATTTCATGGATGGTTTCCTGAAAACTACAACAAGGCTGGTGATCATGATCATGTAGTCAGAAAGTTGAAGTTTTGAGCTTGTGTAACCTAATCGACTCGAATGCCCAAACTATGCGAGGAAGCAGAACATGAATCATAATATCATATGCTACCTTATCACACCATTACATAATTAAATTACAAGGAAAAAGTTTCAATATATGGCTTGGAAAATAGGAAAAAGAGATCTAAATATGAAGAATGTGTTGTGTTTCAGCTCATTTGTGGGCTATAAGAATAAGTTGGGCTTCAGTCCAATGCTTGAATAAAAAAAAAGAAAAAAAAACTACATCAACATAGAAATCTCTTGAGGGCAAAGTGGGCATTTTGCCAAGCTAATGAATACAAAGAGAGAGAGAGAGAGAGAGAGAGAGAGAGAGAGAGAGAGAGAGAGGGCAAGGAAACTAAGAAGTAGAGGAACAAGAAAAGGCGGTTACGGTTAAGCAAGCAAGATGATCGGACTGCAAAACAGTCCCGGATTTCACCTATATTTTGGATAGTGAATCCTTGCAAGTAGCTCTCCTAACCTACAGGGTTTGATATTCCTTTGATCTCTTCTTGATGTTATTGTTATCCATCATTTATATGATGATGTATGTGTTGTTAATAGAATGTTCTTGACTTGTTGATGGCTTCTTGTTGTAATCCTCTAGTTGTATATAGAGAGAGACCTCTTGTTATCCCATCGTTGATTCAGTCAAAAGTTTTAAGAGGCTGTAAGGAGTCCAATGGCTTTTCCCGTAAATTTGAAGGGGGTTTTCACACTACGATTATGTTGTTAGTTTGTTTTGTTGGTTTATAACCCATTCTAACACTTATGAGGGGGTTAAGGTGTTTTTGGAGCTTTGTTTGAAGGTCTAGCGAAGCATACGAGATAGCATACGATCTCACGACTGCATACAAGGCCTCATATCATGTTCAGAAAACCATGCAGAGAAGTGTGCATTCACACAAGAGCCGCACAGGTCATCCAAAGAATCATGTGGACTGGAATGCACCCTTATAGGTGACCGCATGGCAAACAATATTTACCTACAGTGCATACTTGCAAGTGTTCTCCTGAAGAAGAACCAGCACATCATGTCTAGAGAGCTATGCAGATTTGGCATGCGCCCATATTGGTGACTATATACATGAATAGTAGTTCTATAATATATATATATATATATTAACAATACTATAAACAGTACTTGCTGGCTGAAAAATCTCAAGTATCATTCTAGGTTCTCATTATTTGAGTGATCAAATTTCCAACAAGTGGTATCAAAGCTCCTTGTTGGAAGAAATTAACACTTTAATGTGGAAATGGATGGACAAAGTTCATGTGGAATGGTAAAATTATTTCCCTTAAATTACCTTATTTGGAAGAGAAGGATTCAAGACTTGCTAATTCTCAAATATCTGTATCTCCCTGTTATTGGAAAGGCAAAGACAGGGAAGATGGGTGATGATGAATGGGAGATATTCTATTTGAAAACAGTTGCCATGATCAACCAATGGGTTGATGCAAGTATCTTCCACCATGTTTCTAAAGAAGTGAAGGCCTATGGCCATTGGAAATGATTGGAGGCCATGTATAAGAAGAATACCTTCAGAAATAAAGCCACATCTATCAGAAGGTTTATGAATTTGAAGTACATAGATGGAGGAGTATGACTGTGCATACCAGCGACTTCTAGGGCTTTGTGAACCAATTGACCTCTTTGAAGATCCCTTTTGAAGATGATTCTGATAAGCCAAGAGAGTGACTGGGTGCTTGACTTAAGAGAGTCATTCCATGTTACTCCTCATGATTGAGATCTTTACTTCTTACTGTAGTGGTGACTTTGGGAATACCAAGATAGGAAACATTGCTACATCAAAGGTTGTGGAGATTGGAGATATTTGGTTGGAGACAAATCTTAGGTATAAGTTGCTACTCAAAGATGTTAGGAATCTTCCAGGCAAGCGCTTAAACCTAATATTTACAAGAAAACTTGATGATGACAGGTTCATCAGTTGGTTTGGTTAAAGCAAGTGCAAGCTCACCAAAGACTCTCATAAGTGCTTGTGTCATATGAATGCGAAGCATTCTTTCCTTATGTTGAGCATTACTTTTCTCAGGTCTTTTTCATTAATATGTGTGTTGTTTATGTTACTTTCGTGCAGGTATGGTTGTGAGGCCGAGTACGAAGGAAAGAAGCCAATGTGGATCATAATGCACTGATTTTGGAGGAAATCTTGCTAAGGTTCAAACGCGAAGAAATAGGTCGGGTGCGAGATGCTAGAGTGTGTGCCAACCTCCTCGTATTTGAGTTAGCACAACCATTTAGAGGGGCACAAGGGCAGTCACACTCAAGCATTTTGACTTATGCACATAGAACAAGATCTCCACCAACTTGTCCGTCATTAAAGAAGCAAAGCGATCCACGATATGAACATTTGCCCGTTTGCGTCACCTCGATAAAAGTATGGACTCGGGAAGTATTTTAGGCCAGGCACTGTAGCAGAACATTGTAGCGAAAGCACTGTAGAAGCACTGTTCACAGCCGGCCGAGAAAACAGGAATTCAGAGAATCCATACGGGCGTGTGAAAATTATACACGGCCATGTGGAAATTCCACATGGGCGTGTGACAAATCCACATGCCCGTGTGGTCGTCCGATTCCAGCCCTATTTAAAGCCGATTCTGCCCCGATTTCAGCATTCTTTTCTCCATCTTTTCCCCAACTTGAGAGAGTGTTTCGGCTAGGGTTTTGAGAGGTATTGGCTAAGGTTTTGGAGAGGTTCTACGGCTCCAACATCATCATTCCTTAGAAAAAAGGTTGGTAGGGGAGCTTCCGTCGAGGCGTATCCTATACCGGATGAGGGAATCCTTAGACGACGAGTAGAGGACTTTCCGCAAGACCATCGACACAACTATCGAGGGGTTTCTCTATGGATTCATTGCTTTTACATTCTATTTCTTTGATTGTACTTAGCTCCATGGAGAGCTAAACCCCTAATGGGTACTTGGGTATTTGTGAACCCTAGGATGTATTTGTTTCATTGAATCTCTTTATTATGCTTTCAATTAATTGATGTTTATTGTGAGTTCCAACCTTGAATGCTTGATTGTATGAACATTTCCCTTAGAGTGACACTAGGGTTGAGAGTTGTTGTTGGTAAACCTTGTGAGTGAGTGACACACCATGAGCGTTACACAAAACTAGGTTAGAAAGGGTTGAGAGGATGAGTCGAGAGGTACAGGAACATCCCCTTTCCCCTTCGACGTGATAGATTCTACCTCCGTTCCTCGAGTTCTTTGCGGCCATAATAGAGTGAATGGTCTAAGAGATGACCCTCCGCTGGGGCTTAGTTGCGCGTGCAATGGAGTGAAGCGTTGAGATGATCTTAGTATCTAGGGCTTAATTGTGGTTAGGGACCTTCCACCTGGACAAAAAGGTTAGGTCTATAATTAGGAAGAGATTTATCACTTGGAATCCCTAGAGCTCATTGCAACTCTATGAGAGTTAGGCATAGTTGACCTTAGATTTGGGACTATGTATTTAAGGATTTACACGACTCACCATTGCATTGATTAGGAAACATAATAGAGGGTTCTTGCACTTGAAACGATTGTCCTAGGTGGAGCATTATCCGAGTATCTGACACGTCTGAATATGCGTGTATGTACCGCAAGTGCACGGGTGTCGAAGTAATAATTACCCCGGTGAGTGGGTAGTCGAATCCACAGGGAACAGGGCTACTAGTACTAACTCCTTCTCTGCTTTCTAACCTAATGATGAATGGAAAGGTGTGGTGATCTAATGTGCGAAGAAGTGAATACCGGAGACGAATATGCAAGGATTAAATGGATGGAGATCTCAATCAGTAAAAGTGGGGTATTCGGGCAATGCTCCCCCTAGGATTCAGGTATTAGGTACCGAATAAGCAAAGTGTTTCTATGATGTGTAAGTTAAGTCGTGGAAATCCAAATATAATCGGATCCGGCCTCCCGATTACCGATACTAGTCCCCAACGAGGTCCCAGTGGAGAAATCGCTCAATCTCAACAGCTCACACCACATATGACTGCAAAGCACTCTAGGGATTCCAAGAGTTGTATCCGATTCCTAAAGATTGATCCAACCCTAATTCCCGGCGAAGGATCCTAACCCCCTACATGGTCCCACCGGAGAAATCTCTCAATCTCACGCCTCACACCAAATATGGTTGCATGGAGCTTAAGGAACGGAGATAGAATACACTCAATCGGAAGGGAGAGGGGACACTCCACTATCTCATGACTCACCCTCTCAACCCTCTTTAACCTTGAAGTTCTAACTCTAATGGAGACCTCTCTCACATCAAAGTAACAAATCATGCAAATCCAATCAACCACAAGGATTAATTAAACAAGCAAGCAATGAGAATACAAGATTAAAACTTAATCAAACTCGGATTAAATAGAAACACTACGCAAATCCACAAAAGATGAGAATCCTAGGGTTCACAAGCCCAAATACCCTCTAGGGTTTTAGCTCTCCATGGAGCAACATACAAAACACACCATCAATGAATGAAAGTACATTAAAACCATAGAAATAAACCCCCTTATATATGAACTGATAGCCTTGATGGAGAGCTTCGACGTCTTGAAGGACCCACTCCGAAGCTAGGTTCACCGGTGGCTTCCTTGATGCTATGACAGAGGAGGAATCGATCAAAGTTGGTGACGAAGCGCCTCCAAAGCCGTAAAGACCTCCTCTCCAAACCCTAACCGTCTCACCCCTCAAGAGCCGTACAAAAGATGAGAAAGAATAGGGCAAAACGGCTATTTATAGGCCTTAGATCGCGTCTATCACGTGCCCTCACGCGCTCGTGTGGATTTTCCACGCGGCCGCGTGGGCTGCAGAAATTTCCACGCGGGCGCGTGGTGAACAGTAGTTTTGCTACAGTACTGTTACAGTGAAATTGCTGCAGTACTTTTCACAAAACGCGATCCGAACACTCTTCTCTTAAGGCCACATGTCCGGGCACACGTCCATGTGGTAGGCTATAAAACTTTTCTTCATCGACGTATCTTTGAGAGGTCTTGCAATCTTCACAAAGAGAAAGAATATGAAGATGTGGCTGCCTTTGTGCCCTTCCAAATAGTGAATTGACTTCAATCTTCTTGGAAGTTGGCACATATCTCCACGTTTATGAACTGCTCTCGTGTCTTGATCCTTGAATTGAACAAGAACTCCCAACATTGTGTCTTTATAACCTATCTTTGCTTCCTTTTTACTCTTCAAGGCATTCACAACCTATATGCATAAAAGAACACCAAATACACAATATGAGACATAAACCACAGTAAAAATGATGCTCAATGCATGTAAAACATATATAAAAATATGTCTACTCAAGCACTTATCAGTATCCCATCTTTATCGATTGCCTTACCTCACTCTTTACTCATACTCTCTTACTTATTATTTTTACTTTTGAGAATTGAATCATTGTCACACTTATCACTACTAATCTTTCACATAGCTAAGAAGCGGATTCAGTGTTTTTATTCCCTATTCCCTGTGGATTCGATACCAGCTCATCCGGGATTATTACTTCGACAAACCCGTGCACTTGCGTGATATACGCAAGGGGACCTAGTCAAGTTTTTGGCGCCGTTGCCGGGGAGTAGGAGTTTAGAGATACTTTGCACTTTGTTTTCTTAGCTATTTCATATCTTCTTATTCTATCATCGTTCTGATTTCTTTTTCTTTCTTTTTGGGTGCAGCTCCAGGTTATAACCCGAGGGAATCCCTCAATATTGATTGAAGGAGATCCTGAGCTTGAATGTACACTTAGAAGAAAAGGGAAAGAGCCTGTGCAGGAACAGTCAAATTTAGCTGATTTGGAAGTGGAAGGATCCGAAAAACATGGCGAACGTAGCGAGCAACAATGGACATTATCCGATTATGCTGGACCTTCGAGTGTTGGGGACACAATCGAGCATTGTGCGTCCCTCGATCACGACTCGAACTTTGAGTCGAGCCAGCATTCATCCACATGTTGCGAGAATCCGCACAGCTTCAACGGTTTGGCCGATGAGGATCCAAACAATCATATAGAGAGTTTTCTCGAGGTGTGTGATATCGTCGAAGATAAATGGAGTGACGGATGATGCCATCAAGTTGAGAGCCTTCCCATTTGCCCTAAAGGGGAGAGCGAAAGCAGATGGGTCGCACTCATTACCTAGAGCATCGATTACCACATGGGAGGAAATGGTAGAAGCTTTTCTTGCCCATTATTTCCCTCCCGGAAAATCTGCAAATCTTAGGAATGAGATCTCATCCTTTGTTCAGTTGGAATTGGAGTCTCTATTTGAAACATGGGAAAGGTTCAAGGAACTCCTGAGAAAGTGCCCGCAACACGGATTTTCGGAGTGGATGATTGTTCAGACCTTTTACAACAATTTGAATCCGAGTACAAGGCAACTCTTGGATGCGGCAGTAGGAGGTACCTTAGGTAGCAAGACCCCCGATGAGGCCCATTAATTAATTGAAGAAATGGGGTTAAACAGCTACCAATGGAATGCTAGGGAAAAGAAAAAGGTGGCTGGTCTCCATGAAATAGATGCGGTAACTTCATTGGCGGCTCAAGTGGAAAATTTGAGTAAGAAGTTAGATCTTCTAACTTCAAATAGAGTGGCGGCCGTGACTAATTGCACTGGTTGTGGTGGAGGACATGCTTCCTCCGATTGCCCGATCTCTATCCGTGATGTTTCTTCGGTGGAGAACGTTGATTTTATAGGTAATGGCATGAGACCTCATGGAAACCCATATAGCAATACCTACAATTCTGGTTGGAAGAATCATCCCAATTTCTCATGGAGTAATCAGAGTCCACAAAAGGCCATGGGGCCACCGGGTTTCCAACAACAACAACAAGCCCCTCAGGTGGAAAACAAAGTCTCAGGTTTGGAAACCCGAATGAATGACTTAGAGAAGCACTTGACTAGATTTGTGCAATCTGCAAATACAAGGTTTGAATCAGTTGAGGCTACACTTCGCAACCACACCGCCTCTTTGCATAACCTTGAAAATCAGGTGGGGCAAATTGCGAAGTCTCTCTCTGAAAGGCCACATGGAAGCTTGCCGAGCAATACAGAGACAAACCCTAGAGAGCACGTGAAGGCAATCACTTTGAGAAGTGGTCGTGAGGTTGAAGGTAGGCTTCCGAGTGAGAAGCGAAAAAGAACACGCACCCGAGGTTATAGAGGTGGAAGAGAGAACAAGCAA
This sequence comes from Dioscorea cayenensis subsp. rotundata, assembly GCF_009730915.1. Lineage (NCBI taxonomy): Eukaryota > Viridiplantae > Streptophyta > Magnoliopsida > Dioscoreales > Dioscoreaceae > Dioscorea > Dioscorea cayenensis. The sequence continues at coordinate 41,306 of NW_024087782.1, forward strand.
AGAGAAAGAGGTGGCACCCCCACCTTTTCATGCCAAGTATCCCTTATCCCTCTAGCTTTAAAAATGACCAAGGGGATGAACAGTACAAGAAATTCCTGAGTTTGTTCAAGCAACTCCACATCAATATTCCTTTTGTTTGAGGCATTGGCCCAAATGCCTAAGTATGCGAAGTTCTTGAAAGACTTGTTGACTAACAAGAGGAAGTTGGAGGAAAGTGCTTCAGTGGTTTTAGATGCTTCATGCTCGACGGTATTGCAAAAGAACATGCCAAACAAGAAGAAAGACCCGGGAAGCTTCATCATTCCGTGTAATATTGGCAATCTAAGTGAGGAAATGGCATTGGCGGACTCAGGGGCTAGTATCAACGTTATGCCATACACCTTCTTTCAAAAGCTAGGCTTGGGTGAGCCTAGGCCTACTCGGATGACTTTGCAACTAGCGGACCAAACAGTGCGACATCCGAGAGGCATCATTAAAGACGTGCTTGTCAAGGTGGACAAGTACATTTTTCCGGTTGACTTTGTAGTGCTAGACGTCAACGAGGATGCAGATGTACCTTTGATACTTGGGAGACCGTTCTTGCGGACTTCCAAATCATTGATTGATATGGACGGCGGAGAGCTCACATTGAGAGTTGAAGATGACAAGCTCACATACCGCCTTGCTAAAGCCATGCGGCATTCTCTTGATTTCGATGATACTTTATACTTTCTAGACACTACTGATGAGATTGTTGATGAATACATGCAGAAAATGTTCAATCCGGACCCATACGAGTGTTTGTTCGACCAAGAGGAGGATTATGAAGAAGTAATGATGTTTGGTTCGACAAAAGAAGTACCATCTACCCCGGGGATCTTGAAGTAGGTGCTCCAGAAAATGAAAAGGGCTAGGAGACGCCACCCGAAACACTCCAAGGCTGTTTGAGACGTACGTGAACCGAAGAAGTTGGATGAACCATTGTTAGGTGGTGTGAAGCCCGATAATTCACCTTCTACCCTTAAGAGACTTTGTCCATCATGCTTTCAAGCCATGGGTAAGAGGGCAACTTTCATTCATGAACCCCCGTGAGGTAAGAAAAGGTACGTCAAGCTTAGTGACGTTAAACAAGCGCTTCTTGGGAGGCAACACAAGTGTTTATTGTTTTCTTATCTTCTAGTTTAGTTTGTTTGCATGAATAATTTGTTAAGTGTTGGTGTCTTGATCTTTAGATGCTTGTGCTGTGTTTTATTGTGGGTTTTTAAAGTCATCGTGTGTTTTCATGTAGAATTGGCGAAGTTTGGTCCTTTGAGCTCTATTTCATGTTTTTCATTGGTAAAATTTGCATAATAGGGCAGGCTCTGAGTGTGTAAACATGTTCAGAGATTTTCTGCAGAGCCTGCAGGTTTTTCTAAGGCATCCAGTGGAAACGCACGGGCGTGTGGAATTTCCACACGCCCGCGTATATGTATTACGAGCTCATCCAGAGAAGGCACAGGGGCGTGCGGCTGCCACTGTAAACGACCATGCGAATGTCACATGCCCGTGGGTAATTTCCACACGGGCGTGTGAATTCCTGCAGAGTTGGGCGGATTATCTCGAGAGCACACAGGGGCGTGGACTCGCCCTTGTGGGCGACCTTGTGAACCACACTCGGGCGTGGGTAATTTCCACACGCCCGTGCGAAATTTTGCAGAGGAGTTCTCTCCATCCCGAGAAAACACAGGGGCGTGTGGCTGCCCCTGTGAATTGGGCATGTGAATGTCCACGCCCGTGTGGAATTTCCGCACGTTCGTGTAGAATACTTGGCAATTTTCTCGGATGTTCAGGGAAGCCACAGGGGCGTGTGGCTGCCCCTGTGGGTCGGGCTTACGGGCGTGGGTATTTTCCGCACGCCCGTGCGAGAGCAGTTAGAGTCGAAGAAGTATTTTCCTGAGAGTGCACAGGGGTGTGTGTACGCCCCTGCGGCTCTCTTGTAATGAGGCGCACGGGTGTAGGCAATTTCCACACGCCCGTGTGGACGCACAGAACGCCAAGGGGCGCGAGTTCTTTTTAAAGAAGACTAGTTTCTCTCCCTCTTCACGTCCTCTATTCGTCTGAAAACATTCATTCTCCGACTTCATAGCGCCGATTTGGTAGGATTTTTGCGAGGTTTTCCAACCGGTTCTTCATTTTCTCATCCCATCTCATCGGTAAGCCCTATTTATCATTTTCTTTGCCAATTCATGGTTTCTATGGATTAATTTAGTGAAAAATGCTTCATCTCTTCAATTCGAAAGATTATTTGTGTTTTAGAACGAAGTAGAAATGATTTCAAGGTGCGTTGTTGGATTTTTAAGGCGCGGTAGTGCGGGTTTCACGCCGCGTGGATCCACACGGGCGTGTGGAAATTCTACACGACCGTGTGGATTTCTGCAGCGTTAGTTTATCAACTTGTTTGATCGATTTCGTCTCAAATTTTGCAGATTATGGCACCTAGGTCAAAGAAGCAAGCTGATAAGAGGCCGCGTGAGTCATCCTCTGAGCCTGAGGGCATGAGTTTCGCGATTCCAGAGCATGAGGTTCGCTATGAGCGCTTGTCAAGACTCCGGTTTGGACAGACTGGATTCCTGGACACGAGTATACTGAGAGATCTACAACAAGGAGATGAGCTCACTGATGTGGTCGAGGATCTCGTTTCAGCAGGTGGTTGGAGTCAGTTATTGATGATTAGAGAGCCAGCCATCCGAGAGTTTGCACTGGAGGTGCTATCATCATTCGAGTTTGATAGATCTTACGCGAGCTTCGACAGTTTGGACACCATTCAGTTTAGAGCACTTGGACACCTAGACTAGTTAAGGGGATGTGCATGGAGTTAATGTCTGATATACTCTTAGTTTAGATTATAGAGGTTCACATAGAGTTACAAACTTTCTCAAAGTTAATTCCTCTACATGAGATTTGAATTCTCATTATTTTCTCCTCTCTAGAGGCAAACTAAAGTAAAGTAGTTCAGTATTAAAAAGAAGAAAATTTAGCTTTTTTTACTATTTAAAAGACTCTATGTGCTGGTAACCATCCTGTTCGGGTAGTTTTGGCTTCTAAAGATTTTGCTTCCGATCTCTTTTTGGTGGTGGACATTTAGCTTTTCCTTATAGCTAGGTTGGGTAGTAAATTTTTTTCTTCTTTTAATTATTTCTGCTAAAAGAGAAGTACTATTTGGCTTACACTAATATCGCTTAGGGTAGTTTTGGCTCCTAAAGATTTTGCTTCCAAACTCTTTTTGGTGATGGACATTTAGCTTTTCCTTATAGCTAGGTTGGGTAGTAATTTTTTTTTTCTTTTAATTTTTTCTGCTAAAATAGAAGTGTTGTTTGGCTTACACTAATATCTCTTAAATAGGGTGTTTGCTTTCTTTCTTATATTATTAATTATTATACAATATGGTGTAATGGTTGATGTGTGTTTTATTTATTAATATGATATATTTTGTTTTTTCATGTAGCCATATATGTTTGCTCATATTATAAATTAACCAAATACTACTATTAAAATGTACACAAACACATTTATATTATACCTATTAATTATAATAGATTTATTTAGTGGATATATTAGTCATATGTTAGTGTTTGTTTATACCTATTTATTTAATGTGTAATTCTATATAATACGAACGAGTTACCCGAATTGCTTACACGAATGATGTGTATAACCATTTGGCAGCCACATCATTCCTATTTTCTCTCTACTAATCAACAACTTAAAAAAACAACAAATAAAGCATGCCATAATCCCTCTTTCTCTCTTCGTCTTCGCACAGCCACCAATCTCGCCGTTGCTAGAACCACCGACACCGATGAACCCCTTCCCCTATTCCCTTTGGCCTCCGAACCTCTCCTCTCTGGCGCCATCCAAATCCATCTCCAAAGAGGCAGATCCCGAGGTATGTGCTCCGCCGCCACGACTTCCTCCTCTTCCTCCTCTCTGCCGCCAGCAAATCTGAATGATGCTTTGGCGCCATCCAAAGCTATCGCCAAAGCGGCAGATCCTGAGGTATGTGCTCCGCCGCCGTGGCTTCCTCCTCTCCGCCACCAGCAAATCTGAATAATGGGCATCTTGATCAGTTCTTCTTTCTTATGGCTAGATGACCATCTTCGAGTTGATTGGATACATCTGGTGTGACAGGCATTTCGAGTTCATATCATTGGAAAGCAAAAGTGTTACAGGTGATCAAGATAGTGTTGATATAACTTGAAAATTTATGTAACTTCTGGCTTATGTTTTTTTGATATTCTCAATTAAAGCTTCTAAAGTGTTTTCTCTTTTGATGTACATGTATAGTTTTCCATCTGAAGAGAAAATCAATGGGAGTTGCATAGCTCTACATGATCTTGACAACTTCATTTATCTAATTAGAGAAAAGATTAGCTGCAGACCTGGAGATGAATGCAATAACATACACAACATTGAGAAATTATTACTTTTTGAATGAGTTTGATTTAAAAAACTTATTTCCTTGAGAACAGATTCGGCAACATATGAATGTATTCATATGTCTAAATAACATGAAGAAAATTCTCATGTTCAAAAGCGTAGCATGTTTTCTCTATCTCAATCATAAGCTAAAGTGTCACATTAATTGACTCAATTGACTTGAGAAGGCATGTAGTGCATTCAAAATCTTGAAGATTTTCTGCAGTTTGTAGTGTGATTTGATTCTTTTATTTGGACATCTTTGATGTGAGCTCTCTAACTAGCTTTGTAGCAACCATGGTGGTCATTTGTCTACAGTATCTTGGGATCGGCTGATCTGGTGATAGATTTGGATGACGACGGAGATGAGAGGTTCGAAGACGAAGGGCAACGGGTGATGGGGTTCATTGACGTCGGTGGCGGCAGCAACAACAAGCTTGGTGGCCATGCGAAGATGAAGAGAGAAAGAGGGATTAGGGCATGGTTTATTTGTTGTTTTTTTAAGTTGTTGATTAGGAGAGAGAAAATAGGAATGATGTGGCTGTCAAATGGTTACACACGTCATTTCTGTAAGCAATTCAGGTAACTCGTTTGCATTATATAGCATTACTCTTATTTAATAGGTTTTTATTTAGGGTATAATTTTAATAAATTATTAAAACAGAAGTTTTATATGGTTTAACATACTAATAGGTTTATAAGATTTATTCATGTTCTTAATTGTTTTAGTATAAAAACAATTGATTTTCCTACGATTGATATTATTATATAAATTTTACTTAGTTTAGATAAAAAATACATAATAGTGCCTTTTTATAAATGCCCTTTGATATATATATATATATATATCAATTAATACATTTATATATTAAACCTAATATATTAAATAAATTCGGTTAGTTATTAAAATGAAAGTTTTGTATAGTTTGCAATATATAATTGCTTGATAATTACATAATAAAAAAAAATTACCATTGATTATTTGGAGTGTATTATTCATTTTAAAAAAGAAAAAAAGTTAGGGGTCGTTTGTTTGTCAACAATGGGATGGGTGTCATTCCAAAATTCATGCACACCCTTATTTGGGTGTACATCAATGGTATTGGAGGAGGCATGGAGGATGAATCAATTTGTACGGCTGGAGAATTCACACTCCTTCAAAAAAACCAAAGGATTGCTCATTCCTAATATATAAAATAACTATTTTACCCTTACTTTATATTTTTTGCACCAACCATCAGATGTTTGATATTATTTATCTATATTTAATATTTATTTTAAATCATTAAGGAGTTGATTAAACTAATATCTTTATTTATTCAGAAATATTTTTAAAAATCAAATTAGTTATTTATTATAACTAAATACTAGCTAATTAATAATATTAACAAAGATTTAGAGATTACCAAGCAGACGTGTGAGATATTAAAATAAAATATTAATTTCTAATAGTTAATTAATTTAAAATATTTAATATTTTTTTAAAAAAAATTACACTTAAAATAATTCATTATGTATATAATATTTATTTGTATAAAAAAACGTATGATTCATTTGTTATAATTTATGTGTTTTAATTATCATAACTAAATTAATTATTGTGTTTAATTATTAGAACCTAAATTCTAACACCGATGCCAGGTTAAGAACCCCATTATTAAAAAAAGAAAAATCCAAAAAAACCCAAACATAATTTAAAAATATTATTTACTTTATGTATATTAATTAAATCAATAAATTATTAAATTTAGATATTATTTTAAATATTTAATTATATTAATTAAAATTAATAATGTTATTTATAATAGTTAAATATTTCAAAAAAAATATATAATCAAATTTTGAGATTTGGTGACTTATTAAAGTTAAATATTTATTTATAATAATCAATTTCATTTAATACTTAAATATTTTAAAAACTATAATTGTCACAACTAATTACTATATATATATATTATATTCATTTGCATATAGGGCAGTATAGTCATTTTTTTTCACTTTTCTCATTCCCAATAAGCTACCTCTTCAATCTTTTCAACCAAACATAGTTTTCATTCTCATTACTTTTCCAATCCCCCTTATTGTCATTACTCTTCCACTTCTTGGGACCAAACGACCCATTAGTGCATGGAATTCTAGTCATCACAACAACTACATTTGTTTTTAAATTATGAGGATCATGAGGTCTTTGCATATTCTCCATTTTTTAAATTAGCTGAGTATTCACCGAGAGAAGCACTTTATCAGAATGTTAGCCTCATGGTCACTTTATTGAACTATCCAAGGAAACACGATTCTTTAGTTCAAACCTTGGATCTCTTTTTTTTTTCTTGTGTTTTTTTTTCCTAAGAATGTTTTAGGTGTATTTTTTTTCTATACTGTGTTTTGAGCTCTGTACACTCTTAAATTGTTATTTTATTATTCTAATTTTAATACATTATGATTTACTCCCTTTATCATATATATATATATATAGATATATATATATTCGCTAATGTATAAAATAAATCTAACCTTAGAAGTTAACCATGAGAAGCTTCTCGAGGAAAAATATGAGCTTATTCAAGCCTTGATGACCTTCTCAGGGCAAAGTGAGCTTGTTAACATATGGAACCGTAGTGATGTAGGCAAATCAATCTCACCCAGTCTTGGCTATCTCAAACCTCACTCGAGGAACTCCTCTTGTTCGGAAAGCTTTATCAGTCTCAATGTGAGTTTACTTAGCCCAGTAAAGTGAGATCACTCAAGCTCTCTTGGTCACTGGAAGCTTGCACTTGACCAAATGAGCCCTGGTTAACACACCAGACATAAGGAAAGAAATTAAAAAGAGTAAAGTGATAACTTTGGTAAGCAGTAATGCTTGATTTAGAAATTTGAAAAAACAAGTAGTTATGGTTATAAAAAAAGTTCAAGGGACTTGGAAGTCTCTTTATTTTTATTTTTATTTTTATTTTTTAAAATGGATAAACCACATTTATTAAAAGAGAACATAGTAGTACAGAAGCACAAAAACCGGCGATAACCAACCACAAGGAGTGGAGGACGCCAACAACAAAAAACCCAAAACATCAAAAGAGAACCCCCTGGACCCCCTCCCTCCATAGAGGGCAATTATTTAGGGAGATACAAATCAAAAGCCGCAATTTTTTTTCCCTTTTAATCAATGACAAAAGTATAACTCTTTTATATAAATATTTCACGACTAGTTTTTATGAATATAATAATTTGAAATGCTTAATTAGATTAGAAAGTAGGTGTTATTATTAAATAGTTCCTCTTTTATTTGAAATTTGCCCATTTAGTCTCTATATTATAATTGTTGTTTTGTTAATTTCCATATTTTTCTAATTTAGAAAACCTTAATTCACTCTCTAACTAACCAACATTATTTTCATGTTGAAATTTATTGATGTGAACTCTTTGATATTAAAAACCATTTGAAATAGAACAAAAAGTAAGAATAAAATATAAATTGGATTCAGATAAAACTAGATCCAAATCCAACACAATGGTTCCTCCTCCATCTTCTTCCTCAAAAAACTAGAACTCTATTGTCGAGCTTATATATTTCCTCCTCATCGTCCTCAAAATCCCTCTTTGTAGGTTGTTGGGGATTGGATCACTCTAATAATAACAACCTAGAACGATGCTTGAGATTTTTCAGCAGAATTACTCTTCATAGTTACAGCTAATATATTGTAGCAACATTGTTCATATGTATAGTCACCTATACGGGCACATGCCAAGTTAGCATATGGCAAGTCACCTATACAGTCACCTATACGGGCACAATAGCAAATTACTACTCATGTATGCGGTCACCTATAAGGGCGCATTCCAGTCCATACGATTCTTTGGATGACCTGTGCAGCCTCTTTGCACACTTTCACATGGTTTTCTGGACACAATATGCATCCTCATATATGGTCATAAGGCTATATGCTTGCCCGTATGCTTCCCTAAACCTTCAAACAAAGCTCCAAAAACACCTCAAACCCCTCTTGAGTGTCAGAAAGGGATATAAACCAACAAAAGCAAGCTAACAACATAAATTTAATATGGAAAACCCCTTTAAATTGAGGGGGAAAACCATGGGACTTCTTAGAGCTTCGTAAACCTTTTCAATACATTAACAATGGGATAACAAGAGGTCTCTCTCTAGATACAACTAGAAGATTACAACAAGAAGGCATTAACAAGTCAAGAGCATACTCTCAACAACACATACATCATCATCTAAATGATTGATAACAATAACATCAATAAGAGATCAAAGGGAGATCAAACTCGGTAGGTTAGAAAAGCTGCCTTCACAAGGATTCACTACTCGTAATTTGGTGAAATCTGGCATTATTTTGCGGTCTAATCATCTTTCTTGCTCAACCTTAACCCCATTTTTCTTCTTCCCTACTTCATAGTTTCCTTGCCTTCTTTCTTGATTTCTTTTGACCCCCTCTCTTGTCTCTCTCTCTCTCTCTCTTTGTGTATAGCTCTCTCACTTGGTTTTCATTAGCTTGGAAAAATGCCCGCTTTGCCCTCAAGTGGTTTCACTATTAATGTAGTTTTTTTTTCCTTTTTGTTTGTTTAAAATTAAGTATTGGGGTGAAGCCCAACTTATTCTTCTAGCCCACATATGAGCTGAAACCTAACAAACCTTCCCCTTAGCTCCATTTGAGGGACTCGACCAAGCTTGCCTTTTGCCTATAAGGCTCAAGCTTCTTTTTAGGTAAGTGCTTATGCTTATACACTTGCTTGTACTTGAGTGTATTCTTGCCCTTTTGCAGCTTCACCAAGTCATAGGTATGGTTCTCACACAAGTATTTTCATCTCTTCTTGTATGGCTCTACACCACTCCTGTTTCTTTTCATGTAGCTTATCTTCTTGGTAGGTTTCTAGCTCTTCACTGTTATTAAGCATGACAGACTCCTTGTCACTGCATCTACTAGAAAGATAATGGTCTCTAGTAAATCTTCTCAACTGAGGTTCTATTGGTGGTGTTGGTGATGGTTGTTCTACTTCTTTCAGTTGGTTCAATATCATCAACTGAATGAGTTTGTCCTACCCCTTCAAATAGGTTTACTCCATCAGCTGGATAGGCTTACTCTTCCTCTTCAACTGTCTTAACATCATATGTTGGATAATTTTGTTCTACCCTTTCAACTTGCTCTATATCATCAGTTGAATAAGCTTGTGCTTCCCCTTTAACTGCCTCTACTTCATCAGTTAGATGGGGTGGTATTTCCCCTTCAACTAGCTTTACATCATTAGTTGAGTGGGCTTGTGTTGCCTATCCCATCAACATCTTCTTGGGCATCTCCCCATTGATTTGTATTCGCCATAAGAGGGGATATAGGATGTAAATTGATAGAAACTCCAGCAGAAAAACTAGGCGATTCACCTTGGTTACTATCATCCGTCATCCGGTCTTCAAGGAATACCACATCTTTTCTCCTGACAATCTTTTTGGTCATTGTATCCCACAACATATTTGTAACCTTCTTATGACTATACCCCATGAAAATACATGGATTCACCTCAACACTATCAAGCTTGGATCTTCCATCTTCAGGAACACTCTCAAGTGATTGTAGGAGACATCTTTTCTAGTCCAAACTCTATTTGGTATACCACTGTCCAAAATAGCTATTGGAGAACGGTTGATCAAATCAACTGCGATCCTCATTACCTACTCCCAAAAGGGCTTAGATAGATTTTCATACGAGAGCATCCATCTAATCCTCTCTTATATTTCCTTGTTCATTATCTCTACCACATCTTCAATTGAGGTGTCTTGATAGGTGTCTTCTCAAGCTTGATACCATGGATTTGAATACTCTTGAAACTATCCTCTATACTCACCACCATTATCTGCCCTGACTGCTTTCAGCTTCTTCCCTATCTCTTTTTTAACTTTGACATGGAACTCCTTGAAAGCATCAAGCATATGGTCTTTCGTCTTCAGAGCAGTGGCCTACACTTTGTTTGAGTGGTCATCAATGAAGGTTACAAAATATTGTACTCCTCCAACTATTTTCTCTTGCATAAAACATACATTAGTATGAAATAAATCAAAAATATTTGACTTCATAGATGGGGGATATGAGTGAAAACCTACTCTATGTATTTTTCTAGTTAAGCAATCAGAACAAGTTTTGAGAGTGATACCTTGCAAATTGGGTAGACATTGTTTATTTCCTAGCAAGAAGATATAGTTCTTTCTTGTTAATGTAGCCAAGCCTTTTGTGCCATAGGTTAATGTTTGTATCCTTCTGAATTACATTTACCTAAACTTTGTGATGTCTTGTTTGTAAAACATAGAGTGGGTTTGCCTTCCTTCCACTAGCAACCACTAAGGAACCTGACAAGGTCCTGTTGCGTATATCCCGCAAGTGCACGGGTTTGTCGAAGTAATAATCCCGGATGAGCGGGTATCGAATCCACTGGGAATAGGGAATAAAAACACTTAATCCGCTTCTTAGCTATGTGAAAGATCAGTAGTGATAAGTGTGACAATGATTCTATTCTCAAAAGTAAAAACAACAAGTAAGAGAGTACGAGTAAAGAGTGAGGTAAGGCAATCGATAAAGATGGGGTACTCGGATAATGCTCCGCCTAGGACAATCGTTTCAAGTGCAAGAACCCTCTATTATGCTTCCTAATCAATGCAATGGTGAGTCGTGGAAATCCTTAAATACATAGTCCTAAATCTAAGGTCAACTATGCCTAACTCTATACATGTCCCGGAGGAGAGATTAGATAATCTCTCAACCTCGTACTCACATAGAGTTGCAATGAGCTCTAGGGATTCCAAGTGATAAATCTCTTCCTAATTATAGACCTAACCCTTTGGTCCAGGTGGAAGGTCCCTAACCACAATTAAGCCCTAGATACTAAGATCATCTCAACGCTTTACTCCGTTGCACGCGCAACTAAGCCCCAGCGGAGGGTCATCTCTTAGCCCATTCACTCTATTATGGCCACAAAGAACTCGAGGAACGGAGGTAGAATCTATCACATCGGAGGGGAAAGGGGACGCTCCTGTACCTCTCGACTCATCCTCTCAACCGTCTCCAACCTAGTTTTGTCTAACGCTCGTGGTGTGTCACTCACTCACAAGGTTACCAACAAGAACTCTCAACCCTAGTGTCACTCTAGGGGAAATGTTCATACAATCAAGCATTCAAGATTGTAACTCACAATAAACATCAATTAATTGAAAGCATAATAAAGAGATTGAATGAAATAAATACATCCTAGGGTTCACAAATACCCAAGTACCCACTAGGGGTTTAGCTCTCCATGGAGCTAAGTACAATCAAAGAAATAGAATGTAAAAGCAATGAATCCATAGAGAAATCCCTCGATAGTTGTGTTGATGTTCTTGCAGAAAGTCCTCTACTCATCGTCCAAGGATTCCCTCGTCCGGTATAGGATACGCCTCGATGGAAGCTCCCCTACCAACCTTCTTCCTAAGGAATGACGATCTCGGAGCCGTAGAACCTCTCCAAACCCTTAGCCAATACCTCTCAAAACCCTAGCCGAAAACCTCTCTCAAGTTGGGGAAAAGATGGAGAAAAGAATACTGAAATCGGGGCTGAATTGGCTTTAAATAAGGCTGGAATCCAGCGACCACACGGACCTATGGATTTGCCACACGCCCATGTGGAATTTCCACACGCCCGTGTATAATTTCCACACGCGCGTGTGGATTCTCTGAATTCCTGTTTTCTCAGCCGGCTGTGAAGAGTGCTGCTACAGTACTTTCACTGCATTGTTCTACTATAGTACCTGGCCTAAAATACTTCCCGAGTCCATACTTTCATCGAGGTAACGCAAACGGGCACACGTTCATGTCGTGGATCGCTTTGCTTCTTTAATGATGGACAAGTTGGTAGAGATCTTGTTCTATGTGCATAAGTTGGAATGCTTGAGTGTGACTGCCCTTGTGCCCCTCCAAATGGTTGTGTTAACTCAAATACGAGGAGGTTGGTACACACTCTAGCATCTCGCACTCGACCTATGTCTTCGCGTTTGAACCTTAGCAAGATTTCCTCCAAAATTGGTGCATTATGATCCACATTGGCTTCTTTCCTTCGTACTTACCTGCACGAAAGTAACATAAAAAACACACATATTAATGGAAAAAACCCGAGAAAAGTAATTCTCAACATAAGGAAAGAATGCTTCGCATTCATATCACACAAGCACTTATCAAACTCCCCCACACTTAAGCTTTTGCTTGTCCTCAAGCAAAAATTAAACATTCTGTACATAGATGAAGGAAATATTGGAAGTGCTTGGCCTTATGTTCACCAAAGTGTACAGAGAAAGCATTCTACAAGTAAGGGAAATTTCAACATTAAATACAAAAAATCAAAGCTCTAGCTAAAAACTTGAATCAAAAAGGACAACAAACCCAAAATCGTGTACGTGTGTGAACTAACTCAAAACAACCCAAGGTATACTCCTCAAAGTTCTAAGTACAAGGGACTTATTTATCTACAAAAGTGACAACAATTTCAAAGATGGTAGTAGCTTCACACATCCTCTAAGGTAGCCCTTTCCAAAGCGGCCGCTAAGGTGGCTTTCACACTTTCAAGGTGGTAGCTCTTTCTACCGGAGTGGTAGCTTTCACTCATTCTATGAGATAGCTCTTTCTCTCATTAGGGCATAGCTAGTATCCGACTTTTGAGAGTAGCTTCATACTTCATAGGTGGTAGCTCTTTCCACCCAACAAGCACAAATAAACAATAAAACTATTTTGTTCCTTCTTTTTCATTTTTTTCATTTTTCAGAATTTAACACAAGAAACAACTATAACTAGTCCCTTTAACATCGAACATGAGTTTCCAATAGAGTTTAAAGAGTGAGTAGTGTACTGAGTGTAGTTCGGGTAAAAAAATTCCTAGAAATTCAAGCAAGAACTAGAGCATGAAAAACATTCAATGTTAAAAATTCTCCTAAACTCAAGAATACAATCATTGTAACTAAGGTGAACCACCATTGGCTATGTGAGCATATATCAATCAAGAACAATAGAAAAGATGTGTGCACTATGAAACTCCCCCACACACACACACACACACTTAAGTTAGATAAAGAATAGAAGTGGGAGAAGTAATCAAAACAATACTCCCCTGACTCCTAGTGTCGCGTTTAATGGAGCTAAGTCCTTAGGAGTAATATTCCGACGGGTTGTGAAGCTCACACGGTCAAGTGCCGAAGCACCTTGGCCGTGCCCATTACAAAGTCTCAATTCCCAAGATGATAAGACCATCTGCACGCATACACGAGGGGGTTCAGTGAAGCTCAATAAAAACAAAATAACTCGAGTCTATATAAAAGATAGACAATGAATACAACTCGAGATGCAAAATGAAAATAAACTCAGAAGGAGAATCCTTTCTGAGTGAACAAGTCTAAAATAAAATGCAAAATAAAGAAAATGCAGAAAAAAGAAAGTCAAATGTCGGTATTACGCTCTGTCGGCTCCTCTGCTGCTGCTGGTGGTGGAGAAGCACATGGTGGATCCTGTGGTGCTAGAATAGGTGATGGGGATGCTGGAGATGCCGAGGGAGCCTGAGGAGTCCGCGAACGCAAGACAAATGATGAGGCAACGTCTCGCTCTAAGATCTACTGTAATATGTCGAAACGTGCCATGAACTCTGTGTACTGAATGACCTGCATAGCCCTAATCTCGGCAATCTCTGCTCGAGCCTCAGCCACCTCTGTCTGTATCACTCCCACCGCACTCTTGAGCGTCTCGAAGCGATCATGGGCTCGAGATGGTGAAAACATACGTACAGGGGGAGCGTCCTCTGCCGCCGAAGGTGCCTCGGTCTCCATCGGTGCTGACTGAGGTTGGGGAACAGGCTGGGAAGCCTCGGCATGATCACCCTTATCCTCAGCTATCTCTGGAGCTGGTAGCACCAACGCATAAACCCCTGTCCGAACTCTACGGACCATGCCCATCAATCTCAGTGTCTCTAAACTCAGGGGGTAGGTATACTCGTCTTCTCAGCCCCACAAATCGAATCCAAGAGACCCATGCCCAGCACTAATCTCGTAATGTAGGGGCCCGAGAAGATCGCTCCCAGTCTAGCATAATGCCCCTGATGTCTGATGTACTCTACCATGATGTGTCCTAAGTAGAAGCTCCTGCCGGCTCAGAACACCAGTGCTATCACCACGGCCATTCACCAACCTACTCATGATAGCATGTAAATATCTGTATGCAGGTCGGGAAAGGCACGTGGCCTTGGACGCCCCCGTCTCGTACTGACCCTGACCACATAGTACTCTGTAAACTCTCTGCGCGGTCAAGGCTCCAGGGTAATCAGTCGGTAACTGAGAGTACTCCTCAGTGTCTGTGAATGCCTCCTCATACAAGCCAAGCATAACTGAAAACTGAGTGATAAAAATAAATAATAATAAAAACAAAACAAAATCTTTAGGGGACACTATTAAGATATATATATATATCTATGTGTGTGTGTGTGTGTGTTTTTTTATTAAAATGAATTGGAGAGGGTCAACTGATGAGTGAAATATGGGAGGTAATTTTTTACTAGGGCACTAAACTTTGATTCATTTTCACTTTGATCACCGAACATCAATTTACATCAATTTGGTTACTCAATTTTAATTTGATTTCACATGGCAATAAATCAAGAATTTCAACCCCCAATTAATTACATGGCTGTATGGAAAATCCAAATCAGTCCTCCCCATGATATATTATTAAATCTATTGGAGGTGTCCATGTTATCGAAAAAGAGCCACATCATTCATTTGATGGTTGAAATCCCATTATTTACTACCAGTGAAATCAAATTAAAGTTGATTGATGAAATTGATACAAATTGAAGTTCGATAATCAAAATAAAAATGAGCTAAAGTTTATTGACCTATTAAAAAACTTTACCCAAAATATGATGGATACTTCAAATCTCTTGCCTTACAATCAGTCACACCAAAAATATAAAAAATCAAAAATAAAAATAATAAAACAATATCACATGCTAACGATAACATGATAGGGTGTAAATTATGTTAACAACTCTCAAATGTATTCACTGTTTAAATGATTTTTCACAAATCAACTGAAGCGAATGAGTGGGAAAAAGGAAAAGAGAAGGAGAGGAAGAGAAAGAGAAGAGAAGATAGAGAGGAAAAGGAAAAGAAGAGAGAAAGAGGATTGATTGGCTAGCTGCCTTTTTCCTCGGATTTCATTCATATATATATTCTAACATATAACAGACAATAGTCTCTTGTGTCCCAAGGCACCCCATCCATTGGTTAAGGATTACCCTTTCTTTTATCATTGACACAGCCCCACTAATTACAAAATCACTCTTCGTATTAACCCATGATAAAGTCCTCGAAACGCTTGCCAGCTGTCCTCTTACGAGAGCTCCTTCTCAACACTGCTGCTTTTTGACTATTGACCTCTCTTTCCTTGGTACCAGCCTCCCTATTGGCCGCTACATTAGCTTCTCCTTCCGAATTTGACTTGTCCTCAAGTCGAAGCCAGGAAAGTCCCGGTACAAATCCTCAGCGGACACCCATGACGCCTCAGCAGCCGACTGATGCTCCCATTGCACCAGATATTGACGAGCTGGCCTTTCCTTGACCAATATCAATCTGGTCTTCAGTACATCTACAGGTTTGAATAATGGATGGGTCTCACGGAACCCAGTCGGTAGTGGCAGCTATTGTATAGATGAATCACCCCGACACAGCTTAAGCTTAGAAACATGAAAGACATCATGCAGCTGAGCTGACTCCGGTAATTCAAGACGATAGGCAACCAACCCGATTCTTTCCAGAATTTTAAAGGGACCGAAGAATCTCTTGGAAAGCTTGTGGATCGGCTATTTAGTGAGCGAACGCTGCCGATACAGCTAGAGTTTTAAGAAGGCCCAGTCGCCTGCTTGAAAGCTTGTATCAGTCTGCTTAGCATCAGCCTGTTGCTTAATGTGATGCTGGGCTCGCACAAGGTTCTCCTTTTAGATTGAGAAGGGCTTGAGTGTGATCCGAAAGTAAGCTATGTACTACCTCTACTGTAGTATTAGTACCCACATAGTCCAGGAGGGTGGGAGGAGGTCGGCCATACACGGCTTCATACGGTGACATCTGAATAGAGGAATGAAACGCCGTATTATAATGCCATTTTGCCCACACAAGAAGCCGAAACCACTGCTTGGGATGATCACTAGTGAAACAACGTAAATAGTCTTCAAGATATCTGTGAACAATCTCCGTTTGGCCATCCAATTGCGGATGATAGGCACTGGACATGGACAGTTGAGTACCCTGCAAGCAGAATAACTCGCGCCAAAATTGGCTCATAAACACCGGGTCACGGTCGGATATCAACGAAGCCGGAATACCATGAGGCGAACGATATCATTCACAAAGATGTTTGCCACCTGTAACACTGTGAAATGTGTCGAAAAGGGCCGAAAAATGATCTTGCTTGGACAAGCGATCAACGACAACCAAGATGACTATTTTGCCATTGCAGGGAGGAAGATGGGTTATAAAATCCAGAGAAAAAATCATAGAAAGAGAAAAAATGCAAACACATAAAATTTACGAGATTCGGTGATGTATCCATATAATCAGAAGTAGAGTGTTTTGTATTTCTCTTATTGATTGAAAAATAAGGATTATATGAATTTATAGATAAATCCCTATTACAACCCAAATTACAAATTTATTTATATACTATTCCACGGCGTTGCTTTTGCACCCCAACCCATCAAGCCATGGCTCTCTCAATCTATTTACTTTTGTATATAAGCCAGGTATAACATCCGAATTATAATGAGATATTTATTGTACTAAGTATAAAATAAATATAAATCGTAATATATTAAAACAACGTAGCCCTAAGTTGGAGCTATCCACTTTTATTTTGGGAGGGGAAAAAATACAACTCTTTTTAATTCATTAAAAATATCTCCCTCGTTAATAATTATTATAATGGTTTAAACAATTTTTTTATGCCATTTTCATCCCAAGGCTTTATGAAAAAAGTGTTTGTGCAATGATACTTTATCAAAATTAATTATTAATCAACAAATATTATTTTCGTACTTTCATCTGTTTATATATAATTGACATCAACTGACCATAATTAGTCCAATTTTAATGGGAGTCATAATCAAGATTCTTCTCTAATAAATAAAAACTGTAGTAACAAACACAAATAGAGGTGGCAGGCAAGTTACGGAACAAATTATTTTAGTAATTTATAGTCTAACTCTATCTTGAAAATTTTATTTTATGCCATATTTTATAACTAACTGCAGCACACCTTTTTATTTTATTTATATCAAATAATTCGCTTTCCGATGGTTTTTTTACTCATTTTAAAATATAAAAATTTAAAAAATTTAGTAATGGTTTTCACATTATTTAATGAATGTGATTTATCTATTTTTTTTTAAATAACTTTTTAATTTAGTAAGTTGATATATTTTATGTACCATTTTATTGCTAAGGGCAGCACACATTTTTATTTTATTCATGTCAAGTTGACTACTTTTAAATCATACTCAACATTTTTAAATCTTAAAGTTTAAAAAACTTGTTATAAATTTATAAAAGACAAAAACTATATCCCATTGTAAACCGTAAGCAATGTGGGTTTGATAACTTACAAAACAAATTAATTATCTTTTTAATATATGATTATTTGGTTTGTTAATCTCAAGTACCATGTGCAACTAAATGCATGCTTATTAGTAGAGGTTGGTCCCATTTTTATATCATTATGATGATTTTTTTTTCTTAATAATCAAGCAACGTCCTTAATAATAATTTTTATTTTATTTAGTTTTCTAATTATTTTCTCTATGTATATCAATAGATTAATTTTAAAAAAAAACTCACATTTCAAATTATTCCATTGCCTTTATAATTTAAATATATATGCACACGGGAGGTGGAAAAAAGAAAACAATATTTAAAAAAAAGCTTTATAATGTGACTTTTTTTTAATCTAATCAAATTTATATATATATATATATATATATATAAGAACGAATGGAATATTACTTCCTCCCATCATTAGTTAAAACAAGTAATTTTGGTCACTTTGGCGTAAAAGTTATTTATATATTTAAATATTTAATTTAGTAGAAAAGGCAAGCACTTACTCCTATTTTTAAGGGTTTTTAAAAATTTTAGATATAAAAAATAATATCTTAATATTGCACAAGCAACATAATAAACCAAAATATATCACTTGGTGCAGTTTATTTCATGTTTTTTTTTCAAATTAAATCGCATATTTAATAGATTTTTATTTTTTTAGTATGGAATTTATAATAAATGAGGCACTTTATCGTTAGTTTTAAATTATGCTTCAAAAATCACATAATAATTGAAATTTAAATAAATATTAAATATCATAAAAATAGTGTTTCTCTTGGTTGTAGAAGTGCCAACTTTTTGATAAATTGGTGACAAATATCTTTTTAGTTTTTTGCATTATATTTGAGAGGTTTTAAACTCAAGACCTCTTAAACACAAATATAAAATGCCAATTTTACCATAAAAATTAAAAATGGTTGTTCTATCATTAAAAAAAATGGCTGTTTCTTCACGTTAAATTTAAAACTTCATCATTTGTGAGGATGAGGTACTTTTAAGAGTAACGGGAGTTTTTCAATTTGGTCTTTCTATTATTTCTTTAATGATTGAGGTTTAAAATGTTATCTTGGATCCATTATTTGTAAAGGTCCCTATTTTCAAAAAAGTCTCATTTTTAATTAGCTAGCTTATTATAACAAAATTATTACTTTAGACATTGTTGTTAAACCTGGATGTAATGGTTTACCTACTATGAAGTGAACAATTTACCATATTATTGTGGATTTGGTAGACCACTTGTTCTTGTAGAGCTATTTCCTTTCAAGAAATTAGAATCAGTTGTTAGTGCAATCGCACTATTTAATTGTCATAATTTAACACCAAGGCAAGATAACGTGGTAACCATGGTGACAAAGCATAATTGATGACATGGAAAGCATGGTGACATGGTAAGGAGACTTGGTTTGCAAGGCAAAATATCTTGAAGATCTTGGTGGAGCTATTTTTAGTATGTCTATAACTTGGAGGAAAAATATCTTGAATATCTTGGTGGAGTTATTCTTGGTAATATATTACAACTTGAAAGACAAGATCATATCAAGACCATATTTAGGTGATTTGATTGAAGACTAAATATGGATGGAGCTTAATTAAAGAAATACCTATCAATGGTATGATTGAAGAACTATTGATGGTATGATTTGAAGAGACCTTGATGAAGATTGATTGAAGTCTATTAAGGACAAGATTTGATGACCAAACTTGGGTGAATTGAAGATCAAGTTTGGAGAATCTTTGAAGACCAAACTTGGAAGGCTGAAGACTAAGTTTGGCAAGTTCCATGAAGACTCACAAGGACGTGCGCCCTTTGCGAGGGGACTGCGTGATGAGGAACTGAGGTGGTAGGCTAGTTGCCGGCAGTCGGGATCGGGAGATGTGGCTGCATCGACTCGGACTAAGCTTGACCGGGAGGTTGATGGGTCTTGACGTCGTCCGCAATGTAACCAGAACTCAGTCAAGTCAGCAGTTAGGGCCATGTTACAACTTATGTTACAACAGGAGTTGCAACAACTAATTTCGGAAGGTTTTTAAATTAGTAGCCGCGGAGATTCTAAAAAAGGTATGTGCTATATTTGGGACATTGAGGCATCTATATAAGCTACCTTACTCGTAGATTGTAAGTGTGACTCGTGGAGGAGAGTGTGTGAGCATTAGACAATCTAGAGAGGGTAGTGATCTTTATTGTTTTGAGAATGTGAGTGACAAGTGTTTGTACTCATGTATTTTTATCTCTTTTAGTGGATTATTTATCTCCGGCCTTGGCCCCCTAGACGGTAGGCGAGTGGACGCTGAACTAGGTTACCAACGTCGGGTGCCTTTTTCTTTGTTGGTTTGTGTAAGATTTTTATTAGTATTTGAGTGTTCTCTAAAACCCACAAACCACACCGGAGAAACTAACATCAGTTTTGTCACATAATTTGGTCTTGTTATATATCAAACTTTTTAAACTAAAATTTGGTCATCTTGGAGAGCCAACCTATTCCCCAAAAATGCAGAAAATTTGGGAAATTATCATTGTTGTTATTTTTTAACGTTTAGTTAGAGGAAAATAGCATCTTCAATAAATATTTCAACTAATTTTTATTAATTATAATTAGAATTAATCTTATATTCGTGTTTTGATTATTTGCAGTATTGGACTTGAAGACAAGCAAAGTACATGCTTCTTTGTATCCACTATTAACCATAGTCTTAACATCCTCTGCTATTTCTCCGATCTAAACGTGCCTATTATATTAAAATTTGATAAATAGGTTTGCCGGGCTTCTTTTCATGGATTCATGCTTAATGAAGTTAATGTTCCATTAATTTTTGTCTTATCTTTGAATTTTAGTTTAGACTAAATACAACATTAGCCACAACTATTATACTCCCAAAAGAAATATTTTTAATAATTTTTAAAATTAATACGGAACAGGCTCAGATTCTTTTATTAAAATAAAATGAGTAACATGAGGTGTTTTTCATCAAGTTAGGGCACACAACTCCAACCAAATACTCTTGTACCATAAAATTTTTAATTATAACATTTCACTACAAGAATAAATGCTATTTGCGACACATATATTTGTGACACATAAATGTGTCGCAGATTTGCGACACAAATTGCAACCATTTGTGACAAAAAAACTAGAAAACGTTGCAAATTTAACCAAATTGCGTCGCAAAAAAATGATCATCCAAGAATGTCGCCAATTTTGTTGCAAAAGTTTTTGCATCTACTATGTAATGGTTTGTGACACAGGTTGTGACACATTATTTACAACGATCTATTGGCATCGCAAACTTTGTCGCAAATGTTGGCACCTAATATAAAATTGGTTTGCGACACAGATTGCGACACATTATTTGCAACGATTTTTTGGCGTCACAAACTGTGTCGCAAAATTTGGGCGCACATGAAATCGGTTTGCGACATAGATTGCGACACATCATTTGTAACGATCAATTATCGTCGCAAAATGTGTCGCAAATTTTAATAATATAAAAATATATTTCTCCCATCCAAAAAGGCATGTTTTTGTTTGTGGGTAAATGCAAGAGAAGTCCTCTATAGAAATCTCATTTTCAGCCCTTAACCTTTACTCTTCTTCACTTCGTTCACAAGGTTTTAGATTTTTTGACAAATTATGCATGATTATTTGGTATTTGCCTTTTTATCCTATAAATACCTTCCTTTTTCCCTCTTTTCTCTTTGCCATGGCTCCCATCTCGCTCAAGCGCCCCTCAACCCCATCCCAAAACATAACCCTCGCCGGTGCCTCCGAGGCCCGTAGCCTCGTACGAGATGCCATGCGCACCACCCTCGTCGCTCCTCTTGTTTCTCTGCCTTTAGCCAAGCAGATCTCGCCGGCTGAGCTTCGGTTTGGCCCTGCTTTAGTTGGCTTCATGGTGGATGGCATGGCTTCCAAGATCCTTTGCTGTGAGGAAGTCGATAGACGGAGATGGAGCTATATGGCGGACGTGGAGCCGTCTGGGAGTCTTCGGACTGGATCATCCCTGAAGGCTGTTGCAATTCAGAACCCAGTGGCTCCTATTGATGTGAGTTCTTGATTTGGATTTCATTTCTTTGTTTTTCAATTTGTGAATCTGAGCCGATGATTTCTGAGAATTTGCTTATTTAGGGTGAAATTCGATGGTTTTCCTGTTGATTGGATTATAGCGGTTCCCTTGCTTATGTTTCTATAATTTATTGTATTGGAATAGCAATTCAAGATTGAGTACATGTTATGATTTATTGCATTTCTTTGTTTTTAATTTTTTTATTTATTTTTGGGTTAAAGATTCCATGTTTTATCTGGAGATTGTAGTTTTATGACCAGAATTTGTCTCCTCTGTGATAAATGGAATCATTCATTTAACTATCATGATTAACTCTTGCACTTCGGATTAGCATAGGTGAAACCAATCCTTATAGTAGCTTTTGAAGGAGGTTCTCAAGCATTGGTCTCCCAAGAGCTTATGATCATGGACTATTGAAAAAAATATTGAAATTTAAATTCTTATCTTTTGCAGGAACTGGTCTCTTTCATAAGATCTTATGTAGTGCCTGAGGGCTTTCCAGATAGTGTCACCCCTTCATATGTTCCATACATGATGTGGAGGGCTTTGAAGGTATTTATTTGATATGCTTTTACAGTTTTACTTAAATCATTGCTGAGTTTTTTCTAAGTATTCTCTGAATTCATATCAAATTTTGAAAAAGATTTGACTTTTTCGTGCTATAGCTATCTCATGACTTGCGAATATATATTATGTCCTGTGCAGCACTTTTTTGGTGGAGCAATGGGTGTTTTCACAACACAAACACTTCTGAGTTCTGTTGGAGTATCTAGAAACCAGGCAACTTCAGGTGCAGTTGCTATTAACTGGATTTTGAAGGTGAAGTCACTCTTGAAATAGAATTCTTTTAAACATTTTGGTGCAAATTTCCTTCCTGTGTTTAATCTAGCACAAATTAAATCTTTATTTGCTATATATGCACTAATATTATCTTTGAGTAAGAGCAATAATCATGTGAATACCGAGGAAATCAATAACTAAGAACATGAATATGACACAGTGAAATGAGTATATTATGAGTATACAATTTGAAATTAATGAGAGCGATGCGACCCAATTTGACCCTTGTTTGCAGTTTTATTAGATAACTATATTGTGTCTCCACAAGGGATGAAATGAAAGGTCAAAGGAATCAAATTTTATAATTTGACAAGCAACCAAATCATTTTGCGAAAGAAGTTGAGAAAAATTTAAGAAACTAACTGAATTCGTTTGTCTGTGTAGTTGAAAATATTATTATGCTAATACGCTCCTAGAATACAATTCTAGGTCCTATGTGAATAACATGAGATGGCCTATTTAAAACTATTAGCTAAGAAATCAATGATAAAATTGAAAATTGATAAATAACTACAGGTTTGGTATATCTAAGGAAACAAACTATTACTTACATAACAAAATGGACCCTTTAGCAGGTCATCTTAAAGTATTTGAAGATGTGATGAGACTTTGTAGGTCTATGAAAGTAATAAAATGTTGTCTGGTTTTTTAAATAGGAAAAAATTCAACAGTTATTAAATCATCAAAGTTAACTACTTATTGAAATTTATAGATATTGTGGTTAGTATATTTAAGTCCTACAACCCGAAGGTATTTGCTGATAATATGGAAGCAATAGCTGCTAAGATTTCTATATAGAATTGATTTTCATTGGGAGCTTCTGAAATTCGTCTTCTTTATGTGCTAAGATGGAGCTGGACGAGTTGGTAAAATGCTTTTTGCATGGTAAGGGAAAAAGTTCAATTATGATCTTAAGCAGGTAGGTCTTGGATTCCATTTTCTGGCTATTCCTGTGATTGATTGTAAGTTCTGCTGAAACTAAGCTGGGCTTGCTTATGAAATTATGCTGCTGCACAGCTTCGCTTTGCGGGTGATCTTTTAATGGAGTTGGGTGCTGGTGTCGAATTGGCAACTGCAGTTGTACCTCATCTTTTCTTAACATTGGCTTGTGCAGCCAACGTGGCAGAGGTTTGAATCTTTCCACGAGTTTTGTGTTTTTTGGACTAGGAGTAATAATGGCAAACTGTCCAGGTCCATTTTATGTGAACCAATCTCTGTGTACACATTAAGATGTCCTGAAACTAAATCTATCTTCTCCAGAATGTTGCTGCGGTGACATCAACATCAACACACACTCCTATTTACAAGGCCTTTGCTAGAGGGGAGAACATTGGTGATGTCACTGCTAAGGGGGAGTCTGTTGGCAATATTGCTGATCTGGTATATTATTTCTATCTGTTATGTACATTCCATACATCATCTCATGAGAGACTATTTTACAATTGAAGTGCTCTAGTAGATGTAGGATATGTAAAGATTGCTTCGAAATTAAAAAAATCAGGTCATGACTATTGGGTGCATGACTACTATTAGTCCTTTCTTCAATCTCAATTGATAATAAATGTGAATCACTTATAATTAGAAAGAACTACTATCTCAATAGCCAGAATAGAGAGGAAGGGCTTTATCTTTTCCTTATGTTGTTGCCACACGCTGAAACACAATTTACCAGCTTTGTGGTAGAGAAGCAGGAAGATGCTAATGTGTATAATTGGTATAATAATGTATTTTTTCTAGCAATGGGCCAGCTATCGCATTGCTACCCACACATTGCAGCACACTATATCACATTACTTTGACTTGGAGCAACATACTGAGATAATTGATTTCAACGCCGTCAGTCTTTGGTTTGATAATGACATTTTCGAAACTAAGACTTCAACTTAGGGATAATATAACCATCGACATTGCCCATTGGAATCCATGGAGACTATACCATTGCTAATATTCATCGGCTATTCTCAAGTGAATTATTATGTACAAATTTTCTAGTGATTCTATTTACACTCTATCTTGAGCTGTTGGGGATTGGCCTCAGCATCTTCATTTCAAAGAGGAATCCATCCCTTGTGGCTTCTTTTACTTTGTTGTCATTTGGATATATTTTCAGTTCGTACAGGGAGGTATGTCACCTTCATGTCGCTAATATTCCAAATTAGGCCACAAGGTATCCATGATGGAGGCCTTTAAAGAAGTTTATCAAAAGGATGATGGGAGTTGGAATGAGCAGGGGGCCCAATTAGCACATGTATGTGTAAAATTAAATTTTATTCTTAATTACTTAATACTTTGTTTATCATAACATATAAATAATGATTAACTTTATATTATGTAGGAGAAATTTGTCAAAGCTCGCCAAGACGTATTGGCTCGAGAAGGCCAGGGGGTACAAATTGATGATGTTACTCTATGGTGGGACATATTCGGGGTTGCAAAAAATCGATGTTATGCCATGGGAAACCTTGTTGAGGAGATAACTTCTGATTATTCTCATTTGCAATCGCAGCGGTCTACTTTGAGAACTCAACAATCTATTTCTTCTATGTCTCCAGAGGTTATGAGTAAGTTGGAGTTTTTAGAGAAAGCATATGATGAGCAGAAAAAACAGAACCAGTACATCATTTCTCTATTAGAATCTCGAGGTATTCAGGTAAACCTTGAGATAACTCCTCGTACTTCCCATGCTCCTGCCAGGACTAGAGAGTCTGCTTCCCATGGCCCTCACACTTCAGAGGATGTTGAACAGCCTCAGCCTGTCGATGATATTGCAACAAAATGAATGTGGTGTTTTGGATTATTACATTAGATATTTTGACTATTATATTTTGGATTATTACATTTTGTATTTATTTGTTGTATTAGATGTTTGAACTATTATATTTTGTAATGCATTTTTATTCTAAATATTTATTGATTGGAATGTTTATTTTGAAAAATATTATAATAGTTATTGTTCAGGATTGTAAATTAGGATTTAAAACAGGTTTGTGAAAATAATTAAAAAGTTATTATAAATAATCATGGTTATGATTAATTAATTTGCGACGTAATTTGCAACAATAAAATGGTGTCGCATAATATCTCACCGAGATGCAACACAATTTGCGACACAATTTGCAACAATCGAAATGTGTCTCAAATTTTGTTGCAAAACATCGCACACATTTGCGATACAAAAAGTTTTGCAACAAACAAAATAAGTCACAAAATTTGTTGCAAAAAGATTCAATATATGCAACACAATTAGCTACGCGTAAAGTTTTGCGACAATTAAAATAAGTCGCAAAGAATGTTGCAAAAAGTCTCAAATAGTTGCAACATTTATTGCGACACAGAAATTATGTCGCAATAAATTGTAGCATATCGTTGCAAATTGAATGGCAAATATTGTTTCAGAAGATCCAGGAATTGTGATGAAATTTGCAACGTTTTCATTTTGTGTCGCAAATTTTGCGACACAGTCTTCAAAAGTGTCGCAAATATTTGCGACATCTGAAACGCGACACATTTTATTGTGTCGCAGATTATGTTGCAAATTGCGATCTGCAACATATTTTTTATTTTTTGTGTCGCAAAAATGTGTCGCAAATTGCGTTTTTTGTTGTAGTGTTTAGTTTTTTAAACTAATAATATTTATTTCAAATTAAAATTAAAATAAAATAAAATTTGAATTTTAAATATTTATTTTAACTATTATTATTGTTTAAATAAAACAAACAAATCATACAGATTACTTGAACTAATATTGTGAAAGAGAGTTGGTATTTTAATTTATCACCTCACAATAAAAAGAGTTAGCATTCCCTTTAAAGATTATTAATCATAGTCATCTAATATATACACTCAACCATAGTTTGTTATGGCTACCTAGCTACAGCTATCTTCCTCGTGATATATAAATTAATATTACCAAATATTAATAATCATAATAAACTACTTGATTCACTATATATATGGAAGCGTGGGAGATCATGATCATTAAACAAGTATTCCAAGTTAGCCATGTGTAACATCTAATTAAAAAATAAATAATAAATAAAATTTTAATAAGTAAATTTGCACTATAAAAAAACCACTCAAAACCATAGAACACATTCCAAGTAATAACAAACTGTCTCTTAGGTAAACACAAACACTTACTGTGCAACACCGATGGGTGATGACACTGAAGGCCATGATCGAGTTGGACGTGCTGGAGGTACTGGCAACAGAGGGCCCCGACGCGCTTTCGTCGATAGAGATCGCGTCTAAGATCGAAAGCAGCAACCCTGACGCCCATGAGGTGCTCGATAGAATGCTTCGGTTCTTGGCCGCGCACAAAGTGGTGACGTGCGAGGTGGTGGTCGGAGAGGAGGTTGGGGAGAGCACGAGGCGCTATGGACTGGCCCCTGTTTGCAAGTTCTTCACTAAGAATGAGGATGGAGTCCCTCTGGTTCCATTTTTGCTCTTGTTTCTCTCCAAGGCCTGGACGGACACATGGTATAACCTATTTATTTATTTATGATATATTTATATCCATGTATTTAATTATATATATATATATATATATATCTGTGTGTGTGTGTGTGTAAAAAATTGAGAGAAAAATAGAATACATATAATGATATATAAACTTATTCTCATAAACTCAAAGAATTTTTTTAAAATTTTTATTTTTTTTTAATATATATATATATAGTTTTGCTATGTTTATATTTTATAACATTGAATTAACAATTTCAGTAACTAAAAGTACTTTTTATTTTTGAAAAATAGTTTTAAGAAAAGTAAAGAGAATCAACATTGGTTTACTGGGAAAAAAACTTCAAATTTATTTATCTAAGAATATAACCAAGCTAATTAAAAATGAGAGTTATACTTGGATTCTATACATACAGGACAAATATGAAGCATGCAGTGTTAGATCGAAGTACTGCCCCATTTGTGAAGACTAATGGAATGGCATTGTATGAGGACAAAGACCCACATATCAGCGAGATGTTCAACAAGCCATGTTCAACCAGACCACCATGGTCATGAAGAAGATGCTTGAAAACTACAAGGGATTTAAGAGCATTAATGTGCTTGTGGATGTGGCCGGTGGCCATGGTGGCAATCTTTCCATCATACTATCCAAGTATCCACACATCAAAGGCATCAACTTTGATTTACCTCATGTGGTCTCTCAAGCAAAACCTATTCAAGGTTAATCTTGATCTTATTTAAATTGTAATTAAGTTTCTATATATGTTTAGACACCATGCATGGATTTACATTAAAAATTGGTTGTGATTGTTTGCATGCAGGAGTGGAGTTTGTAGGGGGAGACATGTTTGGCAGTATCCCTGGTGGTGATGCCTTCTTCATGAAGGTTTGATGATCAGCTAGCTTTTATACATAAAAAATATGAAAAGTATATATATATTACAAAAATGGTGACATGCATAGCCAATTACCTCTTGATTTATTTTATTAGTGTCAAATCCCATACATAGGGTGTTTGTCTCCTACTAATGAGACAAGTTCGAACCTTAACTCACGCAAAGTGAAGGTTCACTATAAGAAAACAGAGGTATCAAAGACAGAAAATTCTGTCACTGATAGTTAAAATTCTGTTGGTGATAATTTTTACCGATGGAAAATTTCATTGGAAATTTTTGTTTATGAAAAACAAGTCGCTAATGCTATTCTGTTGAAAAAAAACTTCGTTAGTGATGTTGAAGTATCACCAACGGAAATTTTTCATCACTGAAGTATTTATTACCAACGGAATTCCATCTATAATAATCTTTATCACCAACGGAATTATGCCACTGAAGGTGTTTATTACAAACGGAGTTCCGTCGCCGATAGTTTTTATCACCAACGGAATTCCGTCACTGAAAGTGTTTATTACCAATAGAATTTTAGTTTTTTATAGTCCTTTTCGCCAATGGAATTCCATCCCTGATAGTTTTATCACCAACGGAATTTCGTCCTTTAAGGTTTTTATTACCAACGAAATTCCGTCTCTAATAGTATTTATCACCAACAAAATTCCGTGCTTGAAAGCTTGATTAGTAATGGAAGTCCGTATTTGATAGTCTTTATCACCCATGGAATTTCATCCCTGAAAATGTTTATTACCAATAGAATCCGTCACTGGAAGTGTTTATTACCAACAAATTTCCGTCTCTAATAGTTTTATCACCCACGAAATTTCGTCCCTGAAAGTTTTTATTACCAATAGAATTCCGTCTTTGATAGTATTTTTAATTTTATTATTATACAAATGTGTTAAGGCATTAACTCTTACCTATGTATGTTTGTGACATATAATCACGTTTTGTAAAAAAAAAAAAATTTTTTTAAAAAGTCTTTTACATGATCTAAGATGATCTAGTCTTTTGAATTGAAAAATAATATTTTTTGTATAAAATATATTTTCCAAAAATGTCATGAGTTGTATGACTACAATATATATATATATATATATTTGGAGGAGATCGATTAACATAAAATTTAAAACAAAACTAATAAAGCCATATCACACATTGATCATAAAATTTAAAACAAAACTAATAAAGTCATATCACACATTGATAATAACATCAACCACGTAAATAACACAGTTTATTTCATGGTGAAATGGATTATGGATTCCTTGTATATCAATCACTATTCTTATAACTAAAAAAATTATAATAAATTCACATGGTTGCAATGAGTTGTTTGAAATGTTTGCATGCAGAACATACTTCATAATTGGAGTGATGCAGTTTGTGTGAAGATATTAAAAAACTGTTGGAAGGCATTGCCAGATAATGGGAAAATAATTATTGTAGAAGATGTTATTCCCGAAAATATTGATGAAGCAAAGACTGCCCTTTTTGGTGATATGCTTATGCTGACTCTTTTTATCGGTGGAAAAGAGAGAACTGAGAATGAATATCAATTTCTTGCTAAAGAAAGTGGGTTTTTTGGATTCAAAATTGTGTGTAATATTTATAAGTCTTCAATTATGGAATTCTATAAATAAATGTACTTTCACTACAACAAAAAACGCAATTTGCGACACATTTTTGCGACACAAAAGATTAAAAATGTGTCGCAAATCGCAATTTGCAACAAAATCTACGACACAATAAAACGTGTCGCATTTCAGATGTCGCAAATATTTGAGACACTTTTGAAAGCTGTGTCGCGGAATTTGCGACACAAAATGAAAACGTTGGAAATTTCATCGCAATTCATGGATCTTCTAAATCAATATTTGCTATTCAATTTGCAACTATATGTGACAATTTATTGCGACACAATTTGTGTCGCAACAAATGTTGCAACTATTTGAAACTTTTTGCAACATTCTTTGCGACTTATTTTAATTGTCGCAAAACTTTACTCGTCGCAAATTGTGTTGCAAATATTGAGTCTTTTTGCAACAAATTTTGTCTCATTTTGTTTATCGCAAAACTGTATCGCAAATTGTGTTGCAAATGTGTGCGATGTTTTGCAACAAAATTTGAGACACATTTCGATTATTACAAATTGTGTCGCATCTCAGTGAGATATTATGCGACACAATTTTATTGTCGCAAATTATGTCGCAAATTAATTATTCATAACCATGATTATTTATAATAATTTTTTAATTATTTTCACAAAGCTGTTTAAAAACCTAATTTACAATCCTGAACAATAAATTTTTTAATATTTTTCAAAATAAATATTCCGATCGATAAATATCTAGAATAACAATGCATTATAAAATATAATACTTCAAACATCTAATACAACAAACAAATACAAAATGTAATAGTCGAAGTATCTAATGTAATAATAGATTGTTGAATTCTCAAAGAAGACTGCTTCAATTGCGAATGAGAATAATCAGAAACCATCTCCTCAACAAGGTTTCTCATGCCATAACATCGATTTTTTGCAACCCCGAATATGTCCCACCATAGTTTATCATCATCAATTTGTACCCCTGCCCTTCTCGAGCCAATACATCTTGGCAAGCTTTGACAAATTTCTCCTACATAATATAAAGTTAATCATTATTTATATGTTATGATAAACAAATGAATTCTCACAGAAGAACACGAAACTTAATAGCTTATACTTACTGAAAGACAAAATCTGGGATCGTCAACTACTCACGTGGTACATATCTAAAGAGCTGCAATAAACGATCAACGTATACGACCTTCCGCCACACCTAATGAAGATAAAAACATGTGGGAAAGTTTTTTATTCACAAGAGTCCTCACGCAAGTTCAGGCAAATTCAGATGATAATAGAAAAAGGAGTACCTCTCCATCTACCAATAGCTACAAAGCAAATATTGCCGCCTTGAGACCCAAAGTGGGATGTAGAACATATATTGCCTATGAACAACATTTGAATGGTTAAAACTGAAGTACAAGCACAAATATAAACTTGTAGAACGATATTCAGTTGGATAAATATTGGATACATACATGCAGATTATGTTGGTGTTTACGACCAAGTATCTGTTCTAACCGCTTCATCCATCCAAGATCTGGTTGTCTGTACAACTCATCATATAAGTTATAAAGTTTCAACTATACACAAACAAACTTGAATCAATGTGGGAACATGATAGCACACATAAAAAAAGATATGTATACAGAGTGAAAGCCCACAATGAATACAACTCGATAATGCAATATAACATAAACTCAGAAGGAAAATCGTTTCTGAGTGAACAAGTCTAAAAACAAGAAAATAAGATAAAGTAAAATGCATGAAAGTAAAAGAAAGGTCAAATGTCGGAGTCGCTCTCGGGCTCCGCTGCTGCTGCTGCCGAAGTGGAAGCATATAGTGGGTCCTCCGGTGCTGGGGTCGAGGAGGGAGGTGCTGGAGAAACTGAGGGGGCCTGAAGAGTCCTCGGCTGCAGGACAAATGATGAGGCAACGTCTCGCTCTAGGATCTGCTGTAGTATGTCGAAATGTGCCATGAACTCTGTGTACTGAGTAGCCTTTGTAGCCCTAATCTCGGCAACCTCGGCTTGGACCACTCCTATAGCATTCTCGAGCGTCTCAAAGCGATCATTGGCTCGAGATGGTGAAAACATACGCACTAGGGGTGGTTCCTCGGCCGCTGGAGGTGCCTCGGTCTCCATCGATGAGGGCTGAGGCTCGGGGGCGGGCTGAGATGCTCCGGCGTCATCACCTTCATCCTCAGCTATCTCTGGGGCTGGTAGGACTAACGCAAAAACCCCTATCCGAACCCTGTGGACCATGTCCATCAACCACATCGTCTCTAGACCCAGGGGAGTGGGTACACTCGTCTTCTCGGCTCCGCGAATCAAATCCAAGAGACCCATGCCCAAAGCACTAATCTCGCAATGTATGGGCCTGAGAAGATCACTCCCAGTCTAGCATACTATCCCTGATGTCTGATGTAATCAGCCAAGATGTGCCCTAAGTGGATCGTGCAGCGCTCTACCATCGAGTACAAGTGCAGAGCAACTCCTGGCGGCTCAAGACACTAAGATCGCCGCCACGGCCATTCACCGACCTACTCATGATGGCGTGCAAATATCTCAGTAGGCGGTCGGGAAAGGCACGTGGCCTTGGACACCCTCGGCTCGATCTTGACCTTGACCACATAGCACTCTGTAAGCTCTCGTAGGGGTCAAGGTTCCAGGATAATCAGTAGGCAACTGTGCATACTCCTCTGAATCTGTGAATGCCTCCTCGTATAAGCCAAGTAGTATGGAAAACTGCGTAATGCTCAAGCTATGGTGGCGTCCAAACACTCTGAACTGAATGGTGCCCAAACTGTTGAAGCTCGCATACGCTCTATCAAACTCGAACGAGGAGAGCATCTCCAGTGCAAACTCTCGGATGGATGGCTCTCTAATCGTCAACAACTGCCGCCAACCACCATCTGAAAGAAGGTCCTTAACCTCATCAGCAAACTCATCTCCCTGCTGAAGATCTCGTAGTATAGTCGTGTCCAGGAATCGAGTCTGTCCGAAGCGGAGTCTCGATAAGCGCTCATAACGGACCTGATGTTCGGAAATCGCAAATCGCATGCCCTCGGGCTCAGAGGATGACTCACGTGGCCTCTTATCATCTTGCTTCTTTGTCCTAGGTGCCATGATTTGCCAAATTTAAACATAATTAGTCAAACAAGTTGATAAAACAATACTGCAGAAATCCACACGGTCGTGTGGAATTTCCGCACGCCCGTGTAGAATCACAGGGCGTGAGAACCGCACGGCCAGGCATCAACAATCCAAAAATACAACTCAATAATATCTCTAGCTTCGTTCTAAACATAAATCATTGTTCCAATTGACGAAACGAAACATTATTAACCAGATTAATCAATAGAAATCATGAATTGATGAAGAAGATGATGAAAAAGGATTTACTGACGAGGAGGAGTAAGAAAATGAAGAGCCGGCCGGAAAACTTCGCTATAATCCCACTAAACTGATGCTATGGACTCGGAGAGTAGTGTGAGAGTGTTTTCAAGTGAAAAGGAGTTGTGAGGAGGGAGAGAAATCATCCTCTTTTAAACAGAACTCGCGACTTTTGACGTTCTGTGCATCCACACGGGCGTGTGGAAATTCCCCACGCCCGTGCGCCTCATTTCAAAAGCTCCACAGGGGCGTATGCATGCCTGATAAGTGCTTGAGTAGACATATTTTTATATATGTTTTACATGCATTGAGCATCATTTTTACCATGGTTTATGTCTCATATTTCGTATTTGGTGTTCTTTTATGCAAAGATAGGCTATAAAGACACAATGTTGGCAGTTCTTGTTCAACTCAAGGACCAAGACATGAGAGGAGTTCATAAACATGGAGATGTGTGCCAACTTCCAAGAAGATTCAAGTCAATTCACTAGTTGGAAGGGCACAAAGGCAGTCACATCTTCATGTTCCTTCTCTTTGTGAAGATTGCAAGACCTCTCAAAGATATGTCAACGAAGAAAAGTTTTATAGCCTACCATATGATCGTGTGCCCGATCGTGTGGCCTTAAGAGGAGAATGTTTATCATCGCGTTTGTGGAAATCACGTAGCAAAAGTACTGTAGCAATGTTACTGTAGCAGAATTTTTAATTGTTGGGAGGTACGTCAAGCTTAGTGACGTAAAACAAGCGCTTCTTGGGAGGCAACCCAAGTTTTTAATTGTTTTCTTTAGCTTAGACTTTTATTTCTGCAGTAATAAATTCATGAGTGGGTGCTTTGATGAATTTTTGTTGGTGTTGAAGTTTTCATGGAAAATTTTGGTGATTTAAATTGATTTTCGTGTATGTGGCATGGTTGAGGGTGTAATTCATGTTTATAGTTGAAGAATTAGTGTTAATATGAAGTTTGGAACCTTGCGTGGACTGTCTGCAGATATTTTGCAGCTCACGCGGTCGTGTGGAATTTCCACACGGCAGTGTACAGTACCCACGCGGGGGTGTGGAATTTCCACACCCCCATGTGGCTTATAAGATTATGAGGGGTCACTTTTCATTATCTTCACCACTTACACCCATCTTCTCCCACTTCTCCATCTTCAAGAATCTGAACTTTTGAGCACAAAAACTAATTTTCTTCAACTCCTTGGAGATTTAAAAGTGTTTTGCCGGCATTTGCATTAA
This sequence comes from Dioscorea cayenensis subsp. rotundata, assembly GCF_009730915.1. Lineage (NCBI taxonomy): Eukaryota > Viridiplantae > Streptophyta > Magnoliopsida > Dioscoreales > Dioscoreaceae > Dioscorea > Dioscorea cayenensis. The sequence goes on from NW_024087782.1 coordinate 75,897, forward strand.
GTTTCCTTCACAGATTTGCTCCGGTAAACTTCATTTTCCCCTATCTTCTTTATGCCCTTATTTTGCCAATCCATAGAGTTTTATTGGTTTTATAAGTGTTGTTTTTTTCATGGAAAATCTTGTAGAGACACTTTAGAATATATGGATCGGAAATTTTTTTGGAAGCGTTGGAGCCCAATCATGGCTTCTTGGCCATGGTTAGGCGACCACGCCGGCGTCGGGTCGACCCATATGCCCGCGTGGGCAGGGGGCCAACCATTCGGGCGGCGCGCGCTGGGCTGAGCCGGCCGACCACTCGCTGCGCGGCGCCCACGCTGCCCGTGTCGGCTGGCCGACCCACTCGGCCGCGCCCGCTTGGGTCGCCGGCCCAGCGTGGGTTGGGCGCCGCGGCAGCGGGCCCAGCCCCACGCGCCCAGCGTGGGGCTGTTCACCAGCGTGGGGTGGCGCCACGCCGCTGCGTGGCGCCCGGCCGAGACTCAGCGCGCACGCGGGCGCGTGGCTCCCCCACACGCCCGCGTGGGCTGGAAAAGTACCCAATAAGGCCAGAAAAGTGCTTGGCTTGCCCTCCACGCCCGCGTGGAGCCCTGTACTCATCAAATTCATGCTTAACTGACTTCTTTTGAAGCCTTATTTGCAGGTATGACACCAAGGACCGAAAAACCTGTTCCGAAATGCTTGAATTTCATACGGTTAACCTTGGATGAGAACATTATTTTGGCACACCGGCAACACCTGAAGACGACGTTGATGCTTGAGGCGTCCCACTCATGACTTTTTAGATTTCTTTACTTTTGTTCTCATTTTTAGTTTTCTTTATTTTATCGTTTAGACTGTAGTTATCTTTGTGCGAGTTTGTACTTCATTTGTTTTACTAATAAGAACTCGTATGTCTTTTCTTTTTGTTGAGCTTCACTGAACCCCTTATATACGTGCAGATGGCCTTGAGAGTGATGTTGATGGTGTTTTAGTCATAGACACGATCATGTGCGTTGTCCCATGGTTGTGTGAGCTTCACAACCTATACAACACGCCCTTGAGTTGGACTTCACCAAACGTTTAATGAGGAATTCAGGGGAGTATTGTTTTAATTGCATTCCCGCACACATTATGCTTCTATTGATGCTATTTTTATTGTGCTTACATGTGTACATTGAGGACAATGTACATCTTAAGTGTGGGGGAGGGTTCACCTTATACATGACTTATACTTGTGTTTTCATGAGCATGCTCTTTGTTGCCAATGAAGGTTCACTTTAGGGTTAAGAGTTTAATTCTTAGTTTTTTTGGAGGTTGTAAACATTGGATTTTTATCATGCTCTAGTTTTTCATCCAATTTTTCTTGAATATTTTTTTGTCTGTTTGCTCTTTGTGCACTTTTCTCACTCATTAGACCTATGAAGACTCTAGTTCATTTTGTTTGGGACTTTAGTGTGCTAGTTTTATGAAAAAAAAAATCAGAAAATTCAGAAAAAAATTTAAAAAAAAAAAAATTTTGGAAATTGTTTGTTGTTTGTACATAGGGGGTGGAAAGAGCTACCACTCATGATGTATGTAGCTACTCTCAAAAATTGGATACTTGTTATGCCCTAATGAGAGAAAGAGCTATCTCATGGGATGTGTGAAAGCTACCACCCTTGGTAAAAAGAGCTACCACCTCGAAAGTGTGAAAGCCACCCGGGAGGCATCTTGGGAAAGGGCTACCTTAGAGGATTGTGTGAAGCTACTACCTATTCTTTTTGTTCATAAATAAGTCCCGTTTTAATAAGAACTTAGTAGTGGACATAGTGTTGACATGAGTTGAGTTTTTCACACACACACGCATTCGGATTTTATCACATTCATTTTTGATTGGATTGTTTGCTAGAGCATTGATTGTTTTTGTCTAGTGTTTGATTTTCTCCATAATTTTAGAATTTTATTCTTGTACCCTCTTGGTGAACCTAAGGCCAAGCACTTCTCTTTTCTTTCCATGAGTTTAATGTTTAATTTTGCTTGAGGACAAGCAAAGACTTAAGTGTGGGGGAGTTTGATAAGTGCTTGAGTAGACATATTTTTATATATGTTTTACATGCATTGAGCATCGTTTTTACCATGGTTTATGTCTCATATTTCGTATTTGGTGTTCTTTTATGCATATAGGTTGTGAATGCCTTGAAGAGTAAAAAGGAAGCAAAGATAGGCTATAAAGACACAATATTGGGAGTTCTTGTTCAACTCAAGGACCAAGACATGAGAGGAGTTCTTAAACATGGAGATGTGTGCCAACTTCCAAGAAGATTCAAGTCAATTCACTAGTTGGAAGGGCACAAAGGTAGTCACATCTTCATGTTCCTTCTCTTTGTGAAGATTGCAAGATCTCTCAAAGATATGTCGACGAAGAAAAGTTTTATAGCCTACCATATGATCGTGTGCCCGATCGTGTGGCCTTAAGAGGAGAATGTTTATCATCGCGTTTGTGGAAATCACGTAGCAAAAGTACTGTAGCAATTTTATTGTTCACGCGCCCGCGTGGAAATTCCTGCAGCCCACGTGGGCGCGTGGAAAATCCACATGGGCGCGTGGGGGCACGTGACAGACATGATCTAAGGCCTATAAATAGCCGTTTTGCCCTATTCTTTCTCATCTTTTGTGCGGCTCTTGAGGGGTGAGACGGCTAGGGTTTGGAGAGGAGGTCTTTGCGGCTTTGGAGGCGCTTCGTCACCAACTTTGATCGATTCCTCCTCTGTCATAGCATAAAGGAAGCCACCGGTGAACCTAGCTTCGGAGTGGGTCCTTCAAGGCGTCGAAGCTCTCCATCAAGGCCATCGGTTCATATATAAGGGGTTTATTTCTATGGTTTTTAATGTACTTTCATTCATTGATGGTGTGTTTTTGTATGTTGCTCCATGGAGGGCTAAAACCCTAGAGGGTATTTGGGCTTGTGAACCCTAGGATTCTCATCTTTTTGTTGATTTGCTTTGTGTTTCTATTTAATCCGAGTTTGATTAAGTTTCATTCTTGATTGTTTAATGCTTGCTTGCCTTATTGATCTTATGGTTATTTGGTTTGCATGATTTGTTGCCTTGGTGGGAGAGAGATCTCCATTAGGGTTAGAACCTCAAGATTGAAGAGGGTTGAGAGGGTGAGTCATGAGATAGTGAAGTGTCCCCTTTTCCCCTCCGATTGGTGTATTCTATCTCCATTCCCTAAGCTCTATGCAACCATATTTGGTGGTAGGCGTGAGATTGCTCGATTTCTCCATCGGGACCTTGTAGGGGGTTAGGATCCTTCGCCGGGAATTAGGGTTGGATCAATCTTTAGGAATTGGATACACAGTTTGGAATCCCTAGAGTGCTTTGCGGTCATATGTGGTGTGAGGTGTTGAGATTGAGCGATTTCTCCACCGGGACCTCGTAGGGGGACTAGTATCGGTGATCTAGAGATAGACCCGATTATGTTTGGATTTCCACGACTTAACTTACTCATCATAGAAACACTTTGCTTATCCGGTACCTAATACACGAATCCTAGGGGAGCATTGCCCGAATACCCCACTTTTCTTGATTGAGATTCTCCTTCCATTTTTACCCTTGCATATTCGTCTCCGGTGTTCATCTCTTCGCACATTAGATCACCACACTATCCCATTATCATTAGGCTAGATAGCAGAGAAGAAGTTAGTACTAGTAGCCTTGTTCCCTGTGGATTCGACTACCCGACTCACCGGGTATTTATTACTTCGACACCCGTGCACTTGCGGTACACACACGCATATTCGGACGTGTCAATACCCCTGTGTGCTCTCGGGAAAAAACTCTCACTGACTTAGAACGATCTCCCACGGGCGTGCGGAAAATATCCACGCCCGTGCGCTAGACGCACAGGGGCAGACGCACGCCCCTGTAGCTTCCCTGGACATCCGAGAAAGATATCAAGTCTTATGCACGCCCGTGCGCTAGACTCACAGGGGCAGCCACACGCCCCTGTATTTTCTCGGGATGGAGGGAGCAACCTGCAGAGTTTCGCACGGGCATGTAGAAATTACCCACGCCCGTGTGTGGTTCACAAGGTCACCCACAAGGGCGAGTCCACACCCCTGTGTGTTCTCAGGAAAATCTGCCCAACTCTGCAGGAATTCACACGCCCGTGCGGAAATTACCCACGGGCGTGCGCCAGTCGCATGGTCGTTCACAGGGGCAGCCACACACCCCTGTGCCCTCTCTGGATGAGTTCACAGTACACATCCACGGGCATGCGGAAATTCCACACACCCGTGTGTTTTCTCTAGATGACTTAGAAAAACCTGCAGGCTCTGCAGAACTAGTCTGAACATGTCTACACACTCAGAGCCTGCCCTATTATGCAAAATTTACCAGATAAAAACACAAAATAGAACTCAAATGACCAAACTTCGCCAATTCGCAACAAAACACAATGAATTCTTTTAAAAACCCACAATAAAATTGCAGCACAAGCACTCAAAAATTGTAACACCAACACTTAGCAATTTATTCATGCAAACAAACTAAACGAAAAGGTACGAAAACAGTAAACACTTGGGTTGCCTCCCAAGAAGCGCTTGTTTAACGTCACTAAGCTTGACGTATCTTTCTTACCTCACGGGGGTTCATGAATGAAGGTTGCCCTCTTACCCATAACTTGAAAGCATGATGAGCAAAGTCTCTTGAGGGTAGAGGGTGTACTATCGGGCTTCGGACCACCTAGCAATTGTTCGTCCAATTTCCTTGGCTCATGTACGTCTCCAACAGTCTTGGGGCATTTTCGGTGGCGTCTCCTAGCCCTCTTCATTTTCCGGAGCACCTTCTTCAAGATCCCCGAGGTAGATGTTTCCTCTCCATTCGAACCAAGCATCATTACTTCTTTATTGCTCTCCTCTTGGTCGAACAAACCTTCATACGGATCCGGGTTAAACATTTCCTGTATATATTCAGCAACAATCTCATCAGTAGTGTCTAGAAAATACAAAGTGTCATCAAAATCGAGATAATGCCGCATGGCTTCAGCAAGGAGGTAAGTGAGCTTATCGTCTCCGACTCTCAATGTGAGCTCTCCGCCGTCCATGTCAATCAATGCTTTGGAAGTCCGCAAAAACAGTCTTCCAAGTCTCAAGGGTACATCTGCATCCTCATCAACATCTAGCACTACAAAGTCAACCGGAAAAATGTACTTGTCCACCTTGACAAGCACATCTTCAATGATGCCTCTCGGATGTCATACCGTTCGGTCCGCCAATTGTAAAGTCATCCGAGTAGGCCTAGGCTCACCCAAGCCTAGCTTTTGGAAGAAAGTATATGGCATGACGTTGATACTTGCCCCTGAATCCGCCAATGCCATTTCCTCACCTAAGTTGCCGATGTTACACGGAATAATGAAGCTTCCCGGGTCCTTCTTCTTATTCGGCATGTTCTTTTGCAACACCGCCGAGCATGAAGCATCAAGCACCACTGAAGCACTCTCCTCCAATTTCCTCTTGTTGGTCAATAGGTCTTTTAGGAACTTCGCATACTTAGGCATTTGAGCCAAAGCCTCAACAAAAGGAATGTTGATGTGGAGTTGCTTGAACAAACTCAGGAACTTCTTATACTGTTCATCCCCTTGGTTATTCTTCAATCTAGAGGGTTAAGGGATTCTTGGCTTGAAAGGTAGGGGTGCCAGCTCTTTCTCTTTGTTTGCTCCCTTTTCAACCTCTACAACCTCGGGTGCGCGTTCTTTCGGCTTCTCACTCAGAAGCCTCCCTTCAACCTCACGACCACTTCTCAAAGCGATCGCCTTTACATGTTCTCTCAGGTTGGTTTCCGTGTTGCTTGGTAAACTCCCATGTGGCCTTTCGGAGAGAGACTTCGCAATTTACCCCACTTGATTTTCAAGATTGTGCAACAAGGCGGTGTGATTGCGAAGTGTAGCCTCGATTGATTCAAACCTTGTATTTGCCGATTGAACAAATCTAGCCAAGTGCTTCTCCAAATCTGTCATTCAGGTTTCCAAGCCTGAAATTCTGTTTTCCACTTGAGGGGCTTGTTGTTGGTGTTGAAACCCCGATGGCCCCATGGTATTCTGTGGTCCTTGATTACTCCATGAAAAGTTGGGATGATTCTTCCAACCTGAATTGTAGGTGTTGCTGTATGGATTCCCTTGAGGTCTCATTCCATTACCTACAAAGTCAACATTCTCAACTGAAGAAACATCACCAATGACGATTGGGCAATCGGAGAGAGCATGTCCTCCACCACAACCAGTGCAATTGGTCTTGGTCGCAATTCTATTCGAAGCTATAAGATCTAGCTTCTTACTCAAACTCTCCACTTGGGCCGCCAATGAAGTTACCGCATCAATTTCATGGAGACCGGCTACTTTTTTCTTCTCCCTAGCGTTCCACTGGTAGCTATTTAACCCCATTTCCTCAATTAATTGACGAGCCTCGTCGTGGGTTTTGCTACCTAAGGTACCTTCTGCCGCCGCATCCAAAAGTTGCCTTGTACTCGGGTTCAAACCATTGTAGAAGGTTTGAACAATCATCCACTCCGGGAATCTGTATTGCGGACACTTGCACAGGGGTTCCTTGAACCTTTCCCATGTCTCAAATAGAAACACCAATTCCAACTGCACAAAGGATGAGATCTCATTCCTAAGCTTTGCTGATTTTCCTGGAGGGAAATTAAGACCTAGAAAAGCTTCTACCATCTCCTCCCATGTAGTGATTGATGCTCTAGGTAATGAGTGTAGCCACTGCTTTGCTTTCCCCTTTAAGGAAAATGGGAAGGCTCTCAACTTGATGGCATCATCCGTCACACCATTTATCTTCAGCATGTCACACACCTCGAGGAAGCTCTCTATGTGACTGTTTGGATCCTCATTTGCCAAACCGTTGAATTGTGCGGACTACTGCAGCATATGGATGAATGCCGGCTTTAGCTCGAAGTTTTGACCTGTAATTGGGGGACGCACAATACTCGATTGTGTGCCCAACACTGAAGGTCTGGCATAATCGGATAGTGTTCATTGTTGCTCATTTTGTTCTGCCATGTTATCAGATCCTTCTACTTCCAAATCAGCTGGATTAGGTTGTTCTTGTACAGGTCCTTTCCCTTTCCTTTGAAGTGTACGTTCAAGCTCAGGGTCTCCTTCAATTAATATTGATGGATTCCCTCGAGTCATAACCTAGAGCTGCACCAAAAGTAAAGAAAAAGAAAATCAGAACGATGATAGAATAAGAAGATATGAAATAGAATATGTAGTGAAATAGCTAAGAAAACAAAGTGCAAAGTATCTCTAAATGCCTAGCTCCCCGGCAACGGCGCCAAAAACTTGACAAGGTCCCCTTGCTTATATCCCGCAAGTGCACGGGTTTGTCGAAGTAATAATCCCGGGTGAGCGGGGTCGAATCCACAGGGAGTAGGGAGTAAAGACACTTAATTCGATTCTTAGCTATGTGGAGTATCAACAATGATAAGTGTGGTAATGATTCAATTCTCAGAAATTTAAAGCAACAAGTAAGAGAGCAAAAGTAAGGAGGAGGCAAGGCAATCGATAAAGATGGGGTACTCGGATGATGCTTCAGCTAGGATAATCGCTTCAAGTGCAAGAACTCTCTATTCTGCTTCCTAATCAATGCAATGGTGAGTCGTGGAAATCCTTACATACATAGTCCCAAATCTAAGGTCAACTATGCCTAACTCTATACATGTCCCAGAGGAGAAATCGAACAATCTCAACACCTCGCACTCGCATAGAGTTGCAATGAGCTCTAGGGATTCCAAGTGATAAATCTCTTCCTAAATTTAGACCTAACCCTTTGGTCCAGGCAGAAGGTCTTTAGCCACAATTAAGCTCTAGATACTAAGATCACCTCAACGCTTCACTCCATTGCACGCGCAACAGGCCCCAGCGGAGGTTCATCCCTTAAACCATTCACTCTATTATGGCCGCAAAGAACTCGAGGAACGGAGGTAGAATCTATCACGTCGGAGGGGAAAGGGGACGCTCCTGTACCGCTCGACTCACCCTCTCAACCCTCTCCAACCTAGCTTTGTCTAACGCTCGTGGTGTGTCACTCACTCACAAGGTTACCAACAAGAACTCTCAACCCTAGTGTCACTCTAGGGGAAATGTTCATACAATTAAGCATTCAAGGTTGGAACTCACAATAAACATCAATTTATTGGAAGCATAATAAAGAAATTCAATGAAACATATACATCCTAGGGTTCACAATCACCTAAGTACCCACTAGGGGTTTAGCTCTCCATGGAGCTAAGTGCAATCAAAGAAATCGAATGTAAAAGCAATGAATCCATAAAGAAACCCCGTCGATGGTCGTGTCGATGGTCTTGTGGAAAGTCCTCTACTCGTCATCCAAGGATTCCTTCTTCCGGTATAGGATACGCCTCGATCGAAGCTCCCCTACCAATCTTCTTCCTAATGGAATCATGATGTCGGAGCCATAGAACCTCTCAAAAACCTTGGCCAATACCCCTCGAAACTCTAGCCGAAGCCCTCTCACAAGTTGTGGAAAAGATGGAGAAAAGAATACCAAAATCGGGGCTGAATCGGCTTTAAATAGGGCTGGAATCGGGCAACTCCACGGGCGTGGACGATACACGTGCCCGTGTGGAATTTCCACACGGGCGTGGATAATTTCCACACGCCCGTGTGGATTCTCTATTTCTCTGGTTTCTCGGCCGGCTGTGAACAGTGCTGCTACAGTACTTGCTATAATACTGCTACAGTGCTCTGCTATAGTCCCTATGCCTTCTCTGGATGAGCTCGTAGTGCAACTCCACGGGCGTGCGGAAATTCCACACGCCCGTGTGTTCTCTCTAGATGACTTAGAAAAATCTGCAGGCTCTGCAGAAAATTTCTGAACATGTTTACACACTCAGAGCCTGCCCTATTATGCAAAATTTACTAGTGAAAAACCATGAAATAAGGCTCAAATGACCATACTTCGCCAATTCCCCATGAAAACACACGATGAAAACTCAAAGCCCACAAGAAAATCGCAGCACAAGCATCTAAAAATCAAGACACCAACACTTAACAAGTTATCCATGCAAACAAACTAAACTAAAGCTAAGAAAATAGTAAACACTTGGGTTGCCTCCCAAGAAGCGCTTGTTTAACGTCACTAAGCTCGACGTACCTTGTCTTACCTCACGGGGGTTCATGAATGAAAGTTGCCCTCTTACCCATGACTTGAAAGCATGATGTGCAAAGTCTCTTGAGAGTAGAGGGTGTATTATCTGGCTTCGGACCACCTAACAATGATACGTCCAACTTCTTCGGTTCACATACGTCTCCAACAGCCTTGGAGTGTTTTCAGTGGCGTCTCCTAGCCCTCTTTATTTTCCGGAGCACCTTCTTCAAGATCCCCGAGGTAGATGGTACTTCTTCCGTCGGTCCAAGCATCATTACATCTTCATGTCCCTCCTCTTGGTCTAACAAACCTTTATATGGATCCGGATTGAACATCTCCTGTATGTATTCATCAACAATGTCATCAGTAGTGTCTAGAAAATATAAAGTATCATTGAAATCGAGAGAATGCCGCATTGCCTTAGCAAGGCGGTATGTGAGCTTGTCATCTCAAACTCTCAAGGTGAGCTCTCCGTCGTCCATGTCAATTAATGCTTTGGAAGTCCGCAACAACGGTCTCCCAAGTATCAAGGGTACATCCGCATCCTCATCAACATCTAGCACTACAAAGTCAGCCGGAAAAATGTACTTGTCTACCTTGACAAGCACGTCTTCAATGATTCCTCTCGGATGTCGCACTGTTCGGTCCAATAGTTGCAAAGTCATACGAGTAGGCCTACGCTCTCAAAAGCCTAGCTTTTCAAAGAAGGTGTACGGCATGACGTTGATACTGCCCCTGAGTCCGCCAATGCCATTTCTTCACCAAGATTGCCAATATTACACGGAATGATGATGCTTCCCGGGTCTTTCTTCTTGTTCGACATGTTCTTATGCAATACCGCCAAGCATGAAGCATCTAAAATCACTGAAGCACTCTCCTCCAACTTCCTCTTGTTAGTCAACAAGACTTTCAAGAACTTCGCATACATAGGCATTTGGGACAATGCCTCAACAAAAGGAATATTAATGTGGAGTTGCTTGAACAAACTCAGGAACTTCTTGTATTGTTCATCCCCTTGGTCATTTTTCAATCTAGAGGGATAAGGGATTCTTGGCTTGAAAGGTGGGGGTACCACCTCTTTCTCTTTGCTCGTCCCCTCTTCCACCTCTATAACCTCGGGTGCGTGTTCTTTTGGCATCTCACTTGGAAGCCTACCTTCAACCTCACGACCACTTCTCAAAGTGATCGCCTTCAAGTGCTCTCTAGGATTGGTCTCTGTATTGCTTGGTAAGCTTCCATGTGGCCTTTCAGAGAGAGACTTCGCAATTTGACCCACGTGATTTTCAAGGTTATGCAAAGAGGCGGTGTGGTTGCGAAGTGTAGCCTCGACTGATTCAAACCTAGTATTTGCAGATTGCACAAATCTAGCCAAGTGCTTCTCTAGGTCAGTCATTCGGGTTTCCAAACCTGAAACTCTGTTTTCCACCTGAGGGGCTTGTTGTTGTTGGAAACCCGGCGGCCCCATGGCCTTTTGTTGACCTTAATTACTCCATGAGAAATTGGGATGATTCTTCCAACCCGGATTGTTGGTATTGATATATGGGTTTCCTTGAGGTCTCATGCCATTAACTACAAAATCAACATTCTCCACCGAAGAAACATCACCAATAGAGATCGGGCAATCTGAGGGAGCTTGTCCTCCACTGCACCCGGTGCAATTAGTCACGGCAACTACTCAAATTTTCCACTTGGGCTGCCAATGAAGTTACCGCATCTATCTCATGGAGACCGGCCACCTTTTTCTTCTCCTTAGCATTCCATTGGTAGCTGTTTAACCCCATTTCTTCAATCAACTGATGGGCCTCATCGGGGGTCTTGCTACCTAAGGTACCTCCTGGTGCCGCATTCAAGAGTTGCCTTGTGTTCAGGTTCAAACCATTGTAAAAGGTTTGAACAATCATCCACTCCGGGAATCCGTGTTGCGGGCACTTCCTCAGGAGCTCCTTGAACCTTTCCCATGTCTCGAATAGAGACTCCAATTCCAACTGAACAAAGGATGAAATCTCATTCCTAAGTTTTGCTGATTTTCCGGGAAGGAAATAACGAGCTAGAAAAGCTTCCACCATCTCCTCCCACGTGGTAATTGACACTCTAGGTAACGAGTGTAGCCACTGCTTTGCTCTTTCCTTTTAGAGAAAATCGGAAGGCTCTCAATTTGATGGCATCATCCATCACTCCATTTATCTTCAGCATATCACACACCTCGAGAAAGCTCTCTATGTGACTGTTTGGATCCTCATCAGCCAAACCATTGAATTGTGTGGATTGCTACAACATGTGGATGAATGCCGGCTTCAGCTCGAAGTTCTGAGCTGTAATCGGGGGACGCAAAATGCTTGATTGTGTCCCTAACACAGAAGGTCTTGCATAATCAGATAATGTTCGCTTTTGCTCATTCTGTTCTACCATGTTTTCAGATTCTTCTGCTTCCAAATTAGCTGGATTAGACTGTTCTTGCACAGGCTCTTTCCCTTTTCTTCTAAGTGTACGTTCAAGCTCGGGATCCCCTTCAATCAATATTGAGGGATTCCCTCGGGTCATAACCTGGAGCTGCACGCATAAAGAAAGAAAAAAAATCAGAACGATGATAGAATATGAAGATATGAAATAGAATAAAGTGTAAATAGATAAGAAAACAAAGTGCAAAGTATCTCTAAACGCCTACTCTCCGGCAATGGCGCCGAAAACTTGACAAGGTCCAATTGCTTATATCCCGCAAGTGCACGGGTTTGTCGAAGTAATAATCCAGGGTGAGCGGGTATCGAATCCACAGGGAGTAGGGAATAAAAATATTTAATTCGATTCTTAACTATGTGCAAGATCAATGATGATGAGTGTGACAATGATTCAATTCTCAACAATAAAAGCAACAAGTAAGAGAGCAAAAGTAAAGAAAGGGGGTAAGGCAATCGATAAAGATGGGGTACTCGGATAATGCTCCACCTAGGATAATTGTTTCAAGTGCAAGAACCCTCTATTATACTTCCTAATTAATGCAGTTGTGAGTCATGGAAATCCTTAATTACATAGTCCCAAATCTAAGGTCAACTATGCCTAACTCTATACATGTCCCGGAGGAGAAATCGAACAATCTCAACAGCTCGCATTCGCATAGAGTTGCAATGAGCTTTAGGGATTCCAAGTGATAAATCTCTTCCTAATTATAGACCTAACCCTTTGGTCCAGGTGGAAGGTCCCTAACCACTATTGAGCCCTAGATACTAAGATCACCTCAATGCTTCACTCCATTGCACGCGCAACTAAGCCCCAGCAGAAGTTCATCCCTTAGACCATTCACCCTATTATGGCCGCAAAGAACTCAAGGAACGGAGGTAGAATCTATCACGTCGGAGGGGAAAGGGGACGCTCCTGTACCTCTCGACTTACCATCTCAACCCTCTCCAACCTACCTTTGTCTAACGCTCGTGGTGTGTCACTCACTCACAAGGTTACCAATGAGAACTCTCAACCCTAGTGTCGCTCTAGGGGAAATGTTCATACAATCAAGCATTCAAGGTTGGATCTCACAATCAACATCAATTTATTGAAAGCATAATAAAGAGATTCAATGAAAGAAATACATCCTAGGGTTCACAATACCCAAGTACCCACTAGGGGTTTAGCTCTCCATGGAGCTAAGTACAATCAAGGAAATAGAATGTAAAAGCAATGAATCCATAAAGAAACCCACTCGATAGTCATGTCGATGGTCTTGTGGAAAGTCCTCTACGTGTCGTCCAAGGATTCCCTCGTCCGTTATAGGATACGCCTCGATGGAAGCTCCCCTACCAACCTTCTTCCTAAGGAATGATGATTTCGGAGCCATAGAACCTCTCCAAAACCTTGGCCAATACCCCTCAAAACCCTAGCTAAAGCCCTCTCTCAAGTTGGGAAAAAGATGGAGAAAAGAATACTAAAATCGGGGCTGATTCGGCTTTAAATAGGGCTGTAATCGGGCGACTACACCGCCGTGGATGCTTCACGCGCCCGTGCGAAATTTCCACACGGGCGTGGATCCGTATACAGGAAATGTTCAACCCGGATCCGTATGAAGGTTTGTTCGACCAAGAGGAGAGCAATGAAGAAGTAATGATGCTTGGTTCGACTTGAGAGGAAACATCTACCCCGGGAATCTTGAAGAAGGTGCTCCAGAAAATGAAGAGGGCTCGAAGACGCCACCGAAAACGCCCCAAGACTGTTGGAGACGTACATGAGCCAAGAAAGTTGGACGAACCATTGTTAGGTGGTCCGAAGCCCGATAGTGCACCCTCTACCCTCAAGAGACTTTGCTCATCATGCTTTCAAGTTATGGGTAAGAGGGCAACCTTCATTCATGAACCCCTGTGAGGTAAGAAAGATACGACAAGCTTAGTGACGTTAAACAAGCTCTTCTTGGGAGGCAACCCAAGTGTTTACTGTTTTCGTACCTTTTAGTTTAGTTTGTTTGTATGAATAAATTGTTAAGTGTTGGTGTTTCAATTTTTGAGTGCTTGTGCTGCGATTTTATTGTGGGTTTTTAAAAGAATTCATTGTATGTTTTGTTGAGAATTGGCGAAGTTTGGTCCTTTGAGTTCTATTTTGTGTTTTTATCTGGTATATCTTGCACAATAAGGCAGGCTCTGAGTGTGTAAACATGTTCAGACTAGTTCTGCAGAGCCTGTAGGTTTTTCTAAGTCATCCAGAGAAAACACACGGGCTTGTGGAAATTCCACACGCCCGTGGGTGTGTATTGTGAACTCTTCCAGAGAGGGCACAGGGGCGTGCAGCTACCCTTGTGGACGACCATGCGACTGGCGTACGCCCCTGGGTAATTTCCACACGGGCGTGTGCCTTCCTGCAGAGTTGGGCTGATTTTCTCGAGAACACACAGGGGCATGGACTCGCTCCTATGGGTGACCTTGTGAACCACGCACGGGCATGGGTAATTTCCGCACGCCCGTGCAAAACTCTACAGGTTGCTCCCTTCATCCCGAGAAAACACAGGGGCGTGCGGCCGCCCCTGTGAGTTGAGGCATGTGAATGCCCACGCCCGTGGGGAATTTCCGCACGGGCGTGTGTGCGACTTAATATTTTTCTCAGATGACCAGGGAAGCCACAGGGGCGTACGTCTACCCCTGTGGGTCTGGCGCACGGGCGTGGATAATTTCCGCATGCCCGTTGGAGATCGTTCTAAGTCAGTGAGAGTTTTTCCCGAGAGCGCACAGGGGCGTGCATACGCCCCTGTGGAGCTTTTGAAGTGAGGCACACGGGCGTGGGGAATTTCCACACGCCCGTGTGGATGCACAGAACTTCAAAAGTCGCGAGTTCTGTTTAAAAAGGGGATGATTTCTCTCCTTCTTCACGACTCCTTTTCACTTGAAAACACTCTCACAACATTCTCCGAGTACATTGCGCCAGTTTGGTGGGATTTTAGCAAATTTTCCGGCCGGCTCTCTATTTTCTCATTTCTCCTCATCGGTAAATTCATTTTCTTCATCTTCTTCGTCAATTCATGATTTCTATTGATTAATCTGGTTAACAATGCTTCGTTTCTTCAATTGGAACAATGATTTACGTTTAGAACGAAGTTAGAGATATTATTGAGTTGTATTTTTGGATTGTTGATACCTGGCCGTGCGTTTCTCACGCCCCGTGAATCCACACGGGCGTGCGAAAATTCCACACGACCGTCTGGATTTCTGCAGTATTGTTTTATCAACTTGTTTGACTAATTTTGTTTAAATTTGGTAGATCATGGCACCTAGGACAAAGAAGCAAACTGATAAAAGGCCACGTGAGTCATCCTCTGAGCCCGAGGGCATGCGATTTGCGATTCCCGAACATCAGGCCCGTCATGAGCGCTTACCGAGACTCCGCTTCGGACAGACTCGATTCCTGGACACGACTATATTACGAGATCTTCAGCAGAGAGATGAGTTCGCTGATGAGGTTGAGGACCTTGTTTCAAAGGGTGGTTGGCGGCAGTTGTTGACGATTAGAGAGCCAGCTATCCGAGAGTTTGCACTGGAGGTGCTTTCCTCGTTTGAGTTTGATAGAGCGTATGCGAGCTTCAACAATTTGGGCACCATTAAGTTCAGAGTGTTTGGACGCCACCATAGTTTGAGCATTACGCAGTTTTCCATACTACTTGGCTTATACGAGGAGGCATTCACAGATTCTGAGGAGTACGCACAGTTGCCTACTGATTATCCTGGAACCTTGACCCCGCAGAAAGCTTACAAAGTGCTATGTGGTCAGGGTCAGTACGAGCCGGGTGTCTCCAAGGCCACGTGCCTTTCCCGGCCTGCCTACAGATATTTGAACGCAATCATGAGTAGGTCGGTGAATGGCCGTGGCGATAGTACTGGTGTCTTGAGCTGTCAGGAGTTGCTGTACTTATACTCGATGGTAGAGCGCGTACCGATCCACTTAGGGCACATCTTGGCTGATTACATCAGTCATTAGGGACAGTACACTAGACTGGGAGCGATCTTCTCGGGTCCTTACATTACGAGATTAGTGCTGGGCATGGGTCTCTTGGATTCGATTCACGGGGCCGAGAAGACCAGTGTACCCGCTCCCCTGGGTCTAGAGACGATGCGATTGACGGGCATGGTCCGCAGGGTTCGGACAGGGGTTTTTGCGTTAGT
This sequence comes from Dioscorea cayenensis subsp. rotundata, assembly GCF_009730915.1. Taxonomy (NCBI): domain Eukaryota; kingdom Viridiplantae; phylum Streptophyta; class Magnoliopsida; order Dioscoreales; family Dioscoreaceae; genus Dioscorea; species Dioscorea cayenensis. The sequence goes on from NW_024087782.1 coordinate 91,659, forward strand.
TCTACCAGCCCCAAAGATAGCTGAGGATGAGGGTGATGACGCCGGAGCATCTCAGCCCGCCCCCGAGCCTCAGCCCACATCGATGGAAACCAAGGCACCTCCAGCGGCCGTGGAACCACCCCAGTGCGTATGTTTTCACCTTCTCGAGCCAATGATCGCTTTGAGAGGCTCGAGAATGCTATAGGAGTGGTCCGAGCCGAGGTTGCTGAGATTAGGGCTACGCAGGCCACTCAGTACACAGAGTTCATGGCGCGTTTCGATATATTATAGCAGATCCTAGAGCGAGATGTCGCCTCATCATTCGTCCTGCAGCCGAGGACTCTTCAGGCACCGCCAGTACCTCCAGCACCTCCATCCTCGACCCCAGCACCAGAGGACCCACTATATGCTTCCACTTCAGCAGCAGCAGCAGCGGAGCCTGAGAGCGACTTCGACACTTGACCTTTCTTATACTTTCATGCATTTTACTTTATCTTAATTTCTTGTTTTTAGACTTGTTCACTTAGAAAGGATTTTCCTTCTGAGTTTATGTTATTTTGCATTATCGAGTTGTATTCATTGCTTCATCTTTTATACACTCGAGTTATTTTTGTTTTTCTTGAGCTTCACTGAACCCCCTCGTGTATGCGTGCAGATGGTCTTGTCTTCTTGGAAATTGAGAGTTAGTCATGGGCACGGCCAAGGTGCTTTGGCACTTGGCCGTGCGACCTTCACAACCCGTTGGAACACTACTCCCAATGAATTAGCTTCATCAAACGCAACACTAGGAGTCAGGGGAGTATTGTTTTGATTGCTTCTACCACATCTATTTTTGAATGATATATTTTGAGTGAGCTTGCATGTGTACATTGAGGACAATGTACAACTTAAGTGTGGGGGGGAGTTTCATAATGCGCACATCTTTTCTATTGTTCTTGATTGATATATGTTCACATAGCCAATGGCGGTTCACCTTAGTTGCAATGTTTGTATTCTTAAGTCTAGGAGAATTGTTAACATTGAATGTTTTTTTCATGCTCTAGTTCTTTCTTGAATTTTTTTAGGAATTTTTTTGCCCGATTTACACTTAGTGCACTACTCACTCTTTGAACTCTATTGGAAACTCATGTTTGATGTTAAAGGGACTAGTTAGGTTTACTTCTTTTTGAAAAAAATGGAAAAAAATGAAAAAGAAGGAACAAAAATAGTTTTTTGTTTATTTGTATTTGTTGGGTGGAAAGAGCTACCACCTATGAAGTATGAAGCTACTCTCACAAGTCGGATACTAGTTATGCCCTAATGAGAGAAAGAGCTATCTCATAGGATGAGTGAAAGCTACCACCCGGGTAGAAAGAGCTACCACCTCGAAAGTGTGAAACCCACCTTAGCGGCCGCTTTGGAAAGGGCTACCTTTAGAGGATGTGTGAAGCTACTACCATCTTTTAAAATTTTTATCACTTGTGTAGATAAATAAGTCCCTTGCACTTAGAACTTTGAGGAGTATAACTTGGGGTGTTTTGAGTGAGTTCACACACTTACACGAAATTCGGGTTTGTTATCCTTTTTGATTCAAGTTTTTAGCTAGAGCATTGATTTTTCGTATTTAGTGTTGAAATTTTCCTTACTTGTAGAATGCTATCTTTGTATACTTTGGTGAACCTAAGGCCAAGAACTTTCAACATTTTCTTCATTGATGCACAGAATGTTTAATGTTTGCTTAAGGACAAACAAAAGTTTAAGTGTGGGGGAGTTTGATAAGTGCTTGTGCGATATGAATGCGAAGCGTTCATTCCTTATGTTGAGCTTTACTTTTCTCAGGTTTTTACATTAATATGTGTGTTTTTATGTTACTTTTATGCAAGTAGGGTTGTGAGGCCGAGTATGATGGAAATAGGCCAATGTGGATCATAATGCACCTATTTTGGAGGAGATCTTGCTAAGGTTCAAACGCGAAGACATAGGTCAGGTGTGAGATGCTAGAGTGTGTGCCAACCTCCTCGTATTCGAGTGAGCACATTCATTTGGAGGGGCACAAAGGCAGTCACACTCGAGCATTCTGACTTATGCATATAAGAACAAGAGATCCACCAACATGTACATCATTGAAGAAGTAAGTGATTCACGACGTAAACGTGTGCCCGTTTGCGTTACCCCAATGAAAGTATAGAATTCGGGAGTATTTCCGGCAGAGTATTGTAGCAAGTTACTGTAGCAAAACACTGTGGAAATCAGAGAAACAGAGAATCCACACGGGCGTGTGGAAATTATCCACGCCCGTGTGGAAATTCCACAGGGGCGTGTGACATCATACACGCCCGTGTAGTCGTCCGATTCCAGCCCTATTTAAAGCCGATTTCAGCCCTGATTTCAGTATTCTTTTCTCCATCTTTTCCCCAACTTGCGAGAGGGCTTTGGCTAGGGTTTCGAGGGGTATTGGCCAAGGTTTTGGAGAAGTTCTACGGCTCCGACATCGTGATTCCATTAGGAAAAAGGTTGGTAGGGGAGCTTCGATCGAGGCGTATCCTATACCGGACGAAGGAATCCTTGGACGACGAGTAGAGGACTCTCCACAAGACCATCGACACGACCATCGAGGGGGTTTCTTTATGGATTCATTGCTTTTACATTCAATTTCTTTGATTGTACTAAGCTCCATGGAGAGCTAAACCACTAGTGGGTGCTTGGATGATTGTGAACCCTAGGATGTATTCATTTCATTGAACTTCTTTATTATGCTGTCAATAAATTGATGTTTATTGTGAGTTCCAACCTTGAATGTTTAATTGTATGAATATTTTCCCTAGAGTGACACTAGGGTTAAGAGTTCTTGTTGGTAACCTTGTGAGTGAGTGACACACCACGAGCGTTAGACAAAGCTAGGTTGGAGAGGGTTGAGAGGGTGAGTCGAGAGGTACAAGAGCGTCCCCTTTCCCCTCCGTCGTGATAGATTCTACCTCCGTTCCTCGAGTTCTTTGTGGCCATAATAGAGTGAGTGGTCTAAGGGATGAACCTCCGCTGGGGCCTAGTTGCGCGTGCAATGGAGTGAAGCGTTGAGAGGATCTTAGTATCTAAGGCTTAATTGTGGCCAGGGACCTTCCGCCTGGACCAAAGGGTTAGGTCTACTTTTAGGAAGAGATTTATCACTTGGAATCCCTAGAGCTCATTGCAACTTTATGCGAGTGTGAGGTGTTGAGATTGTTCGATTTCTCCTCGGGGATATGTATAGAGTTAGGCATAGTTGACCTTAGATTTGGGATTATGTATGTAAGGATTTCCACGACTCACCATGGCATTGATTAGGAAGTATAATAGAGAGTTCTTGCACTTGAAACGATTATCCTAGGTGAAGCATCATCCGAGTACCCCATCTTTATCGATTGCCTTGCCCTCTTCTTTATTCTTGCTCTCTCACTTGTTGCTTTTATTGTTGAGAATTGAATCAATTTCACACTAATCACTATTGATCTTCCACATAGCTAAGAACCAAATTAAGTAATTCCACTCCCTACTCCCTTTAGATTCGACCCCTCTCACCCGGGATAATTACTTCGATAAACCCATGCACTTGCTGGATATACGCAAGGGGATCTTGTCAGTAGCCTCCTCCAGCTTCCTACTGCTAGCATCTCATCAATTTCATTAGCCACCTCATCACCCCGCTGAATATCTCTCAGCACTTGCAAATCCGCAAAACAACTCTGACCAAAACCGAGGGCTGAAAGTCTCTCAAATCGAGTCTGATGCTCCGGATTTGAGAAATCCAAGTGTAGTGGCTCGGGTGGGGTGACTCTGAGATGCTTTACTTCGTTCTTCTTCACGCGAGGTGCCATATTTGTCGTACAAAAGAAGAAAATGATCAAAGAAGATCAAAAGTAGTATACTGCAGAATTCCACACGGGGTTGTGGAAATTACCGACGCCCTTGGGGATCTGTAGGGCGTGAAAGTCCCGCACGGGTGCACAACAACTCTCAAAAATTCAACTTAGAACCGCGTCCAGATGCTTTCTAAACTTACACCATGCATTTTAAAAATGAAAATTCGCAATTAAAGATATTTAATCTGTGAAAAACAAGAGTTGGCAAAGAAAAGATGATGAAAAGGTTACCGAAGAAATAAATGTGAAAACTTTGAAAATCGGTACGATATGTGAAGCAAAATCCTCCAAAACGACAATACGCGGCCGAAAAGATGATCAGAAGTAGTTTCCAGGCGACTGGAGATGAAGAATGAGACAGATCACAAGGTTTTTAAGGAAATGATCGCGTCTCTTGGAATTCTGTGCATCCACACAGGCGTGCGGAAATTACCCACGCCCGTGCGCTTCATTACACTGGGCGCTCTCGGGAAAACACTCCTTTGACTCTGACTGCTATCGCACGGGCCTGTGGAAAATACCCACGCCCATGCATCTGACCCACAGGGGAAGCCGTACACCCCTGTGGTTTCTCTGGACATCCAAAAAAAATACCAAGTGTTATACACGCCCTTGCAGAAATTCCACCACGGCGTGGACATTCACATGCCCAACTCACAGGGGCAGCCGCACGCCCCTGTGTTTTCTTGGAATTGAGAGACCTCCTCTACAGAGTTTTGCACGAGCGTGTGGAAATTACCCACGCACGTGCATGGTTCACAAGGTCTCCCACAAGGACAAGTCCACGCCCCTGTGTGCTCTCGGGAAAATTCGCCAAACCCTGCAGGAATTCACACGTCCGTGGGGAAATTACCCACGGGCGTGTGACAATCGCATGATTGTTCACAGGGGCAACCGAACGCCCCTGTGCCTTCTCTGGATGAGCTCGTAGTGCAACTCCACGGGAGTGCGGAAATTCCACACGCCCGTGTGTTCTCTCTGGATGACTTAGAAAAATCTGCAGGCTCTGCAGAAAATTTTTGAAAATGTTTACACACTCAGAGCCTGCCCTATTATGCAAAATTTACCAGTGAAAAACCATGAAATAAGGCTCAAACGACCATACTTCGCCAATTCCCCATGAAAACACACGATGAAAACTCAAAGCCCACAAGAAAATCGCAGCACAAGCATCTAAAAATCAAGACAACAACACTTAACAAGTTATTCATGCAAACAAACTAAACTAAAGCTAAGAAAATAGTAAACACTTGGGTTGCCTCCCAAGAAGCGCTTGTTTAACGTCACTAAGCTCGACGTACCTTGTCTTACCTCACCGGGGTTCATGAATGAAAGTTGCCCTCTTACCCATGACTTGAAAGCATGATGTGCAAAGTCTCTTGAGAGTAGAGGGTGTATTATCTGACTTCGGACCACCTAACAATGATACGTCCAATTTCTTCGGTTCACATACATCTCCAACAGCCTTGGAGTGTTTTCGGTGGCGTCTCCTAGCCCTCTTCATTTTCTGGAGCACCTTCTTCAAGATCCCCGGGGTAGATGGTACTTCTTCTGTTGGTCCAAGCATCATTACATCTTCATGTCCTTCCTCTTGGTCGAACAAACCTTCATATGGATCCGGATTGAATATCTCCTGTATGTATTCATCAACAATCTCATCAGTAGTGTCTAGAAAATATAAAGTATCATCGAAATCGAGAGAATGCCGCATGGCCTCAGCAAGGCGGTATGTGAGCTTGTCATCTCCAACTCTCAAGGTGAGCTTTCCTCCGTCCATGTCAATTAATGCTTTGCAAGTCCGCAAGAACAGTCTCCCAAGTATCAAGGGTACATCCGCATCCTCATCAACATCTAGCACTACAAAGTCAACCAGAAAAATGTACTTGTCCACCTTGACAAGCACGTCTTCAATGATGCCTCTCGGATGTCACACTGTTCGGTCCGCTAGTTGCAAAGTCATACGAGTAGGCCTAGGCTCGCCCAAGCCTAGCTTTTGAAAAAAGGTGTATGGCATGACGTTGATACTGCCCCTGAGTCTGCCAATGCCATTTCTTCACCAAGATTGCCAATATTACACGGAATGATGAAGCTTCCCGGGTCTTTCTTCTTGTTCGGCATGTTCTTATGCAATACCGCCAAGCATGAAGCATCTAAAATCACTGAAGCACTCTCCTCCAACTTCCTCTTGTTAGTCAACAAGTCTTTCAAGAACTTCGCATACATAGGCATTTGGGCCAATGCCTCAACAAAAGGAATATTAATGTGGAGTTGCTTGAACAAACTCAGGAACTTCTTATATTGTTCATCCCCTTGGTCATTTTTCAATCTAGAGGGATAAGGGATTCTTGGCTTGAAAGGTGGGGGTACCACCTCTTTCTCTTTGCTCGTCACCTCTTCCACCTCTATAACCTCGGGTGCATGTTCTTTTGGCATCTCACTCGGAAGCCTACCTTCAACCTCACGACCACTTCTCAAAGTGATCGCCTTCACGTGCTCTCTAGGATTCACTACAAGAAAATTTCATTTTACCCATGGCAATTTACCCAGGGACACATTTCGTTGGTATATACACAGAGAATACCCACGGAATAGAAAGGAATTTATAAAATAAAATATATCAAATTTACCCAGGGAATAGATTGGGATTTACCCATAGATTTACCCAAGTAATAAACATCCCCGGGTAATTTGTGGGTAAATAATGCGGGTAGTTCGTACCTGAAAATTACCCACGATATACCCAGAGAATATTTGTGTGGGAGAATTGTTCATGGGTAATTCGTGGGTAAATATAATTTTCCCACGGATTACCTAGCAAAGTTGTTTGTGTGTATTATAGTGGTGGGTAATCCCTGGGTAAAGTAAAAAGAATTTAACTTTGCAATATTACCCACAAATTACCCAAACATGTTATTCGTGGGTAACATATTTGTGGGTAATCCCTGGTTAATCAACATATTTTCTCTTAATATATTATTTCAAATTTTATTTAATTGTTATATTTATATTTGACTTAACATAATATTATCAAAATTGAATTTTAGATTTATATTAACAATCATAATTAAATTAAAAAATTAAACATTATAAAATAAATATAAATAAATAATGTCATAATAATTTATTCTATAAATTATATGAACATCATGAAAAATAAGATGATAAAAAAAATCAATTGGATATCTAAATTAATCAATTAATTTACAAACTTATGAGAATTCCTTAATTTACAAACAAATAAGATTATTATTTGCACTTCTATTCAAAATCTCAGTAGATAAACTATATAAAATATAAATAGTACATATATGAAAAAAATTAAAACAAAAACCAAGATAGTTAAACATATATAAACAAAAAAAATAGAGTTAAGTCCTAAATAAATGCGAATGAAATCAATCAACTTGTTATTTTTATATAAATCAAGTTATTACATATAATTTTTTTATGTGATTATATAATTTAAGATAAATAATTATGTATTAAAATAGGTTTTTTTTTAAATATTAATATTCACTATTAACATTATCAAAATAATGAATGTGTTTTTCTTTTTTGGCCAATAAATATTTTATTTTAATTAATTTTATAATATTTTTAACTGAGATCAGTTAAAAATAAATAAATAAAATTATTGTAATTATAATATTTATAATTATTATGCATATCAAATAATAATATAAATTTCATGATTCAAATTAAAAAACAAAAATAGTAAATATTTAACAAAATAGAATCAAAATATTTAAATTTTTTTAAAATATAAAAATCACAATAAATATTGAGAAAGTAAACTAATATTTGTTTATAAGTTTCCTGATTTGGAACATTTTAATCTAAAAGAATATTCTTATAATATTGATTTCATAATTATTTTTTATTTTCAAAATCGACCCGAGTAGTACTTCATTCCCCTTCTATTTATAAAATCAAATATTTTCTTGAACCAATGCTAAATTTTTAAAAATTTTATAATAAAACATACTGATTTAAATACTTATTTCAAAAATTAATACTCATTTTAATTAAAAAAATAAAATTCTAAAATACCATAAAAAAATAAAATAAAATTAAAATTAAAATTTTAAAACAACAAATAAATATACTAATTCAAATTTTGAATCTTAAAAAGTGTGTGTATATATATATCTAATTATAAAGAAAAAAAGTCCATGATAAAATGTGAATTTTAGGAGGTCATATTAACAAAATAACCCACTTTTGTCTTTTTTATTAAGTTCATTAACCCCCCAACGAAACACTATCCTCAAATCCCTTATTCGCGCTCATTGTTCGGCTTATTGCGCCGCCTCGCCGCCTTTTTCTCTCTCGGGCCGAGCGCTCGCCGCCGCCTCGTCATCCTCGGGAAGACCATTGTCTGCTTTCTAGCTCATTGCGCCGCCTCCGCCGCCACCCTCATTGTCGCATTCTCTACCGGGCTCCTCTCTGCTTAGGACTCACAGAGTCACCACCGGGCGCTGCCGCCGCCTCAAACCTCTCCGGCGTTGCCTCGTGCCTAAACATTGCTTCAAAGCTCATCCGATTCTTGTACTTCATCGGCGTCGGTGGTATGACTTTCTCCTTGATCTCTTCTTTTCTTCAGCGCCGATTCCCTAAACTAACCTAGCAATTCATTTAGTTTTCACCATCACTGAGAAGACGCGGAGAGGACTGGAGTTCATCGGAGTTCGAGAAGTCACTGGTCGTGACAGGTGAGATCCCAATCCTTCTCATTTTCATTCAATCGGCTTTGGAAGCTCCACAATAGTGCTTAATGTATGAATGAACTCAACGACAAGAAGAAATATTTTGCAATGAAACTAATGATCTGTTAAAATTGGCGAGGTTTGTCTTGGTTTGTTGATTAATGAATTTTATGCGTTGGGGTAGTTTTGATCTGAATCTTGGGGGTGTGGTATTTACTGTTTTCCTTTTGATTTGGTGAGCTGTGTATCGTTTATGAAACTTGTGGTGAAAACAACTCTTATCTTTATCCCATTATTAGCAGCATCTTGTAGTTTTGTGTATGTGGGGTTAGGTGATCTCCTAGCTTTGATCAACACTGAATCATTTCGGATGTTTCAATATTGTCATGAAGAGGACTGCATACAATGAAGCTTCATCAAGTATACACCTTTTTTTTTATATATATATGAATGATTTGAGCAATGAAGACCATAGAATAATGCCTTTCATATCTAGATCGCAATCAACTTTTTTTACTTGGAAATTGTGATTTATTTTATTTATATGCATCATTATGTTTAAGTTTCCTTCAATTGTTTTTATCCATTCAACATTAGCAAAACATCTTGAGCTGAATAATCTGCATCTCCCCGCAAAAACAAACAAAAAAATCAAGAGTTGATAGTGACCGCATGAAATAAGTCATGTCTTCTATTATTTTAGGATGTAGAAGAAACTTGCCCAAGTTCACTGAACTATTATTGAAACATGAGGAATTAGAGAAAGTTGACTTGATAAGAAATCCTCAACCTAAGTTTAGCTGCATCATGATAGCAATAGAATCACAAAGAAATTAGTGGCCTTGCATGTAGAAATTGTTTTTTATTTTTTTATTTTTTAATTGCCTTACTTGCCTCACTGTCCTCTTTGGTCCTTTGATGTGTTTATTATTAAAAATTCCAGACATTGTCCATTTGTTCCTTAATTTAAAGAGAAGATCATTTTTTTTATATTATGCCGGCGATTTGCATATTTGACCCTGATATATTTTGAAAGGCATGACCAATCAAACCTCAAATTCATGCCTACTTGATTAGATACAAAAGTTATAAGACTTTTTCTTTTCTTTCTTGTGCACAAAGGATTAGGAATTCTTAGTGCTTAGTTTCACTCAACCTATATATTCTTTTTGTTTGCTCACAACATTAGTTGATACTGACATTAAAAGAGAAAAGCTGAGAATGATTAGAGTATTAGTGGTATGGAAAATAATATATTAGCTTGAAAATGACAAAGATTAGACACCCTAAACCTGTGATTTTCTTTAATAGCTTGTTTAATAGTGAATCTTTCCATTATTAGCTAAGAATAGTAGAACATACTGCAGCTGATTTTTTTCCCAAAGAAAATATCACATCCCATCACCCGCAAGAAGCAAAAGAATATAGCAGCTTGTCAATCAGACAATTGACCTTTTTTGAATTGCTTGGCCAATAAACAATTGAAGTTGTTTTCTTTTTCCTTTTTATTATTAGCATTTGCATTTGTACAAATGAATTCAGTTCAGCTCTCCTAATTAGTGCTTAATCTCGTTGAACAAATATGGATGCCAGCCAAACAATGATTTTTTTATAGGATATTGAATTCAAGGCTATGTGTATTGTGTTAATGAACCTCTCTAGTGAAAGGAATCCTAGACCATGATTGAATAGAGGACATAGTGTGTGGCCTATTTCCTTTTTGTTAGAGGAAGTGGGTCACTATAAATTTTTAAGTGTTTGGCTTCATTGGAGAGAATAAGCATGCTTGGCTCCTAAGCTTGTAATTTTCCCCCCACTTTGCTTAGCTTTCCATTCTCAAAGAGAATATGGTAAAGCATTATGCATGCTTTCCAAAGGTTTTGCTTTTCTTATGAGCTTCTCTAATTACTCTTTCATCTTACTAAACTTGATTGATGTGTTAGTTGTTTTATTTAATGATTTTCTCCTATGTTTGGTGAGAGTTTTTTTATTTATTTATGGATATTACTATTTAGTTGGATCTTTATATATGCCTAAGAACCATTCAAAATAGTTAGCGTAGCGGTTATTAAAGAGTCAACAAACAATGATGATAATAACAATATATAATGCAGACTCTCACCACTATTCATTTGTTTTTTTATAATTTAGAGATTATTTTTGTATTTTTTAAAAAAGAATTGCTCTCTATGTTGATGTGCAATCAAACAAGTTGAACCAATTTTTAGGTCTATTGTTACAATAGTAGTACTTTTTAATATTACATTTTTTTATTTATATTTATTAAGTTTATTAAGGTTTTGGGTTGTTGTTAATGTCTTTACAAAAAATAGTTGTTGAGATGGCATTTATTTAAATAGTTTAATGAAGAATGAGTGTTTGAGGAGACAGTTCCCTCGCTTGGCCTACTTGTGTTATGGCTTGGGAAGAGACATGGTTAATAATTTAAGTGGGTTTTAAGATTGGATTGGATTGGATTGGATAGGCTAAATAGGAAAAAACGCACGGAATCCCACGTGAGAACCACCCGCCTCAACTCACTCTTCATGCGAGGTTTATTTATTTAAGTCCGTTTGAATATGTATCAATGGAAATATGCATGCAAAATTCATGATAATTGGCTTCGACTATGAATCAAGAACAATCTTTTGGGATATCTTCATTTTTTTAGGACGGAGAAAAACGATGGCGAGTATTTTGTTACATGTTTGAAACTTTAAAGTCTAGTCCTAATCAATGAAATAATTAAATTAATTTTTTTTAAAAGAATAATTCGTTGGTTGTGATGTAAATAAAAATAATTAAATTTATTTTTGCGTATCATGATAAAACTTTTGATTTGGAATTGAATGAAATACTATCTTGGTTGGTGCCGTATATTCTCATCTTGCCATTTTTATTTCATCATCATTTTTTTATTATTATTATATATTATTATTATTATTATTATTATTATTATTATTATTTTCATTCATGCTCACAGCTTTTTGTAAAAGTACACCAAGTTGTTTTCATAAATTATACATTATTTCAATGGGATCCAAATCAGCGGCCCAAAATGATAAGGATGCATTTGGCATCAATTTGCTTTTTTCCCCCCTGATTTATACATTATTTCAATGAGAAGCCAATGTATGTGACACTTAGTAAGGAATGACTAATCAATTTTACATATACAAATTAGCTTTTATAGGGTTATAATAATGACATTCCAAAATTCCTTTCTTTTTAATTCCTTGCTATGATCTCCTTGTCATATCATTAATTTATTTTTTCCTCTTGCTTCTATATGGTAATACATTTACATCCAACTCGGGCTTTAGAATCTTTAGAGAGCATGACAAATACATACAATTCATGAATAAGATCTATAATTATTAATTACTCTCTCAAAATTTGTCATTCCCTATAAAATACATATAATAAAGTTATTTTTGTATTTCTATTTGAAGTTGAATAAGATGATCAATATCTATTGTAAATTGTAACGCTTTTAAGTACATTAATTAGTTAATATGATTTGACATGGAAAAGGTTGGATCATGCTTAAGTTTAACCCTATTTATTATGGGGGATTTAGGAAGAAGGCCACTCGCTTTGTTGCTTAATGGAAAGGGCTACTTAAATTCATGACACTTTGACATTGCACCTTTTTGGTTGGATATGAAGAAAGTAGCACTATTATATATGTATGATTTTGCATCCACCTCCTTGATATAATCCTCTTATAATTACCAAAATATATTTATGTCAAAAATTATTCATCAACATAAGTATTCTATGAAAAGGCACAGTTAAAACCATGCACTTAATTAGTTCATCTTGTTTTTATCTTGTAGATGTTTCTTCAAACAGATGTACTAAATGGTCTAAACTTGAATGCTAAATACGCTAACAAGATGATAATATTGAAGATTGTCGTGGGTTTCGAGAACAACTCTCCCAATCTATTTTTGATCTAACATTTCTTTAGATTAAAAATGTTCATTTATTAATTTGATTCAAATGAAAATATACTCTTTCTTTGGAGCAATCAATATGAGAGTTGTATTAAAAAATTAATTCCAATTGTTGGCATGTCTCTGACTATATATATCATTGATGTATTTGTGAAAAAAAAGTAAAATAATTAATTATTATTTTTATGTTATTTAGATGGGCTTATTTATTCATCTAGTCATGTCTATTTAGGGGCAACAGATTATACAAGATTGAGATAAGCTAAAGGACCTATACATTTTGATTTGTCCTAAGAATACTCTACCAGCCAATAAGATTTAATTAATTTTCAAATAATCATAAAAAATAAAGGGTAATATTTTGATAGGAATCAATAATTGCCACCCCTAGCTCATCTGGGCCAGTACAAAATTTATACATGGAC
>NW_024087783.1:0-13802 GCF_009730915.1 Dioscorea cayenensis subsp. rotundata
CTCTTACTTGTTGCTTTTACTCGTTGAGAATTGAATCATTGTCACACTCATTATCATTGATCTTTTACATAGCTAAGAATCAAATTAAGTATTTTTATTCCCTACTCCCTGTGGATTTGATAAGTGTTTGAGTAGACATATTTTTATATATGTTTTACATGCATTGAGCATCGTTTTTACCATGGTTTATGTCTCATATTTCAGTATTTGGTGTTCTTTTATGCATATAGGTTGTGAATGCCTTGAAGAGTAAAAAAAGGAAGCAAAGATAGGCTATAAAGACACAATGTTCGGGAGTTCTTGTTCAATTCAAGGACCAAGACACGAGAGCAGCTCATAAACGTGGAGATGTGTGCCAACTTCCAAGAAGATTCAAGTCAATTCACTATTTGAAGGGCACAAAGGCAGCCACATCTTCATATTCCTTCTCTTTGTGAAGATTGCAAGACCTCTCAAAGATACGTCGATGAAGAAAAAGTTTTTATAGCCTACCACATGGACGTGTGCCCGGACATGTGGCCTTAAGAGAAGAGTGTTCGGATCTCGTTTTGTAAAAAAATACTGTAGCAATTTCACTGTAGTAGTACTGCATCAAACATCGCTCACGCGCCGCGGGAAATCTCGCAACCCACGCGGCCGCTGCGGAAAAATCCACACGGGCGCGTGAGGGCACGTGATGACGCGATCTAAGGCCTATAAATAGCCGCTTTTGCCCTATTCTTTCTAATCTTTGTGCGGCTCTTGAGAGGTGAGACGGCTAGGGTTTGGAGAGGAGGTCTTTTGCGGCTTTTGGAGGCACTTCGTCACCAACTTTGATCGATTCCTCCTCCGTCTATAGCATCAAGGAAGCCACCAGTGAACCTAGCTTCGGAGTGGGTCCTTCAAGACGTCAAGCTCTCCATCAAGGCCATCGGCTCATATATAAGGGGGTTTATTTCTATGGTTTTTAATGTACTTTCATTCATTGATGGTGTATTTTGTATGTTGCTCCATGGAGAGCTAAAACCCTAGAGGGTATTTGGGCTTGTGAACCCTAGGATTCTCATCTTTTGTGGATTTGCTTAGTGTTTCTATTTAATCCGAGTTTGATTAAGTTTTTAATCTTGTATTCTCATTGCTTGCTTGTTTAATTAATCCTTGTGGTTGATTGGATTTGCATGATTTGTTACTTTGATGTGAGAGAGGTCTCCATTAGAGTTAGAACTTCAAGGTTAAAAGAGGGTTGAGAGGGTGAGTCATGAGATAGTGGAGTGTCCCTCTCCCTTCCGATTGAGTGTATTCTATCTCCGTTCCTTAAGCTCTATGCAACCATATTTGGTGTGAGGCGTGAGATTGAGAGATTTCTTCACCGGGACCTTGTAGGGGGTTAGGATCCTTCGCCTGGAATTAGGGTTGGATCAATCTTTAGGAATCGGATACAACTCTTGGAATCCCTAGAGTGTTTTACAGTCATATGTGGTGTGAGGTGTTGAGATTGAGCGATTTCTCCACCGGGACCTCGTAGGGGACTAGTATCGGTGATCGGGAGGCCGGATCCGATTATATTTGGATTTCCATGACTTAACTTACTCATCATAGAAACACTTAGCTTATTCAGTACCTAATACCTGAATCCTAGGGGTAGCATTGCCCGAATACCCCACTTTTACTGATTGAGATCTCCATCCATTTAACCCTTGCATATTCGTCTCCGGTATTCACTTATTCGCACATTAGATCACCACACCTTTCCATTTATCATTAGGTTAGAAAGCAGAGAAGAAGATAGTACTAGTAGCCCTGTTCCCTGTGGATTCGACTACCCACTCACCGGGGTAATTATTACTTCGACACCCGTGCACTTGCGATTTACACGCATATTCGGACGTGTCAGGATTCGATACCCACTCACCCGGGATTATTACTTCGACAAACCCGTGCACTTGCGGGATATACGCAAGGGGGTTCTTGTCAAGTTTTTGGCGCTATTGCCGGGGAGCTAGGCGTTTAGAGATACTTTGCACTTTGTTTTCTTAGCTATTTCACCACACATTCTATTTCACATCTTCTTATTCTATCATCGTTCTGATTTTCTTTTTCTTTCTTTTTGGTGCAGCTCCAGGTTATGAGCCGAGGGAATCCATCAATATTGATTGAAGCAGACCCTGAGCTTGAACGTACACTTAGAAGAAAAGGGAAAGAACCTGTGCAAGAACAGCATAATTCAGCTGATTTGGAAGGCGAGGAATCTGAAAACATGGCAGAACAGAATGAGCAACAGCGAACACTATCCGACTATGCCAGACCTTTAGTGTTGGGGACACAATCGAGTATTGTGCGTCCCCCCATTACAGCTCAGAATTTCGAGCTGAAGCCAGCATTCATCCATATGTTACAGCAGTCCGCACAATTCAACGGTTTGGCCGATGAGGATCCAAACAGTCACATAGAGAGCTTTCTCGAGGTGTGCGATATGCTGAAGATAAATGGGGTGACAGATGATGCCATCAAATTGAGAGCCTTCCCATTTTCCTTGAAGGGGAGAGCGAAGCAGTGGCTACACTCATTACCTAGAGCATCAATCACTACATGGGAGGAGATGGTAGAAGCTTTTCTAGACCGTTATTTTCCTCCCGTAAAATCGCAGAAAGCTTAGGAATGAGATCTCGTCCTTTGTTCAGTTGGAATTGGAGTCTCTATTCGAGACATGGGAAAGGTTCAAGGAGCTCCTGAGAAAGTGTCCACAACACGGATTCCCGGAGTGGATGATTGTTCAAACCTTTTACAATGGTTTGAACCCGAGTACAAGGCAACTCTTGGATGCGGCAACAGGAAATACCTTAGGTAGCAAAACTCCCGATGCGGCTCATCAATTAATTGAAGAAATGGGGTTAAATAGCTACCAATGGAATTCTAGGGAGAAGAAAAAAGTGGCCGGTCTCCATGAAATTGATGCGGTAACCTCATTGGCGGCGCAAGTAGAGAGTCTTAGTAAGAAGCTAGATCTCATAGCTTCGAATAGAGTTGCGGCCGCGACTAATTACACTGGTTGTGGTGGAGGACATGCTCTCTCCGATTGCCTGATCGTTATTGGTGATGTTTCTTCAGTGGAAAATGTTGACTTTGTAGGTAATGGCATGAGACCTCAAGGGAACCCATATAGCAATACTTATAATTCAGGTTGGAAGAATCATCCCAACTTTTCATGGAGTAATCAAGGACCACAAAAGGCCATGGGGCCACCGGGTTTCCAACAACAACAACAAGTCCCTCAAGTGGAAAACAGAATTTCAGGCTTGGAAACCCGAATAATGGATTTAGAGAAGCACTTGGCTAGATTTGTTCAATCTGCAAATACACAGTTTGAATTAGTCAAGGCTACACTTCGCAACCACACTGCCTCTTTGCACAACCTTGAAAATCAGGTGGGGCAAATTGCGAAGTCTCTCTCCGAAAGGCCACATGGAAGTTTACCAAGCAATACGGAAACCAACCCTAGAGAACATGTGAAGGTGATCACTTTGAGAAGTGGTGGTGAGGTTGAAGGGAGGCTTCTGAGTGAGAAGCTGAAAGAACACGCACCCGAGGTTGTAGAGGTTGAGGATAGAGCAAAGAAAGAGAAAGAGGTGGCATCCCCACCTTTCAAGCCAAGAATCCCTTATCCCTCTAGATTGAAGAATGACCAAGGCGATGAACAGTATAAGAAGTTCCTGAGTTTATTCAAGCAACTCCACATCAACATTCCTTTTGTAAAGGCATTAGCTCAAATGCCTAAGTATGCGAAGTTCCTGAAAGACTTGTTGACTAACAAGAGGAAGTTGGAGGAGAGTGCTTCAGTGGTGCTAGATGCTTCATGCTAAGCGGTGCTACAAAAGAACATGCCGAACAAGAAGAAAGACCTGGGAAGCTTCATCATTCCATGTAACATCGACAACTTAGTTGAGGAAATAGCACTGGCGGATTCAGGGGCAAGTATCAACATCATGCCATACACTTTCTTCCAAAAGCTAGGCTTGGGAGAGCCTAGGCCTACTCGGATGACTTTACAATTGGCGGACCGAACGGTGTGACATCCCAGAGGTATCATTGAAGACGTGCTTGTCAAGGTGGACAAGTACATTTTTTCGGTTGACTTTGTAGTGCTAGACGTCGATGAGGATGCAGATGTACCCTTGATACTTGGGAGACCGTTTTTACGGACTTCCACAGCATTGATTAACATGGACAGCGGAGAACTCACACTGAGAATTAGAGATGACAAGCTCACATACCGCCTTGCTGAAGCCATGCGGCATTCTCTTGATTTTGATGACACTTTATACTTTTTAGACACTACTGATGAGCTTGTTGATGAATACATGAAGGAAATGTTCAATCCAGATCCGTATGACGGTTTGTTCGACCAAGAGGAGGGACATGAAGATGTAATGATGCTTGGGTCAACGGATGAAGTATCATCTACCACGGGGATCTTGAAGAAGGTGCTCCGGATAATGAAGAGGGCTAGAAGATGCCACCGGAAACGCTCCAAGGCTGTTGGAGACGTACATGAGCCAAAAAAGTTGGATGAACCATTGATAGGTGGTCTGAAGCCCGATAATACACACTCTACCCTCAAGATACTTTGCACATCATGTTTCCAAGCCATGGGTAGGAGGGTGACTTTCATTCATGAACCCCCGTGAGGTGAGACAAGATACGTTAAGCTAAGTGACGTTAAACAAGCGCTTCTTGGGAGGCAACCCAAGTGTTTACTATTTTTCTTATTCTTTAGTTTAGCTGTTTGCTTGAATGAATTGTTAAGTGTTGGTGTCTTAATCTATTAGATGCTTGTGCTGAGATTTCCTTGTGATCTTTGAATTTTAATCGTGTGTTTTCATGTACAATTGGTGAAGTTTGGTCGTTTGAGCTCTATTTCATATTTTTCACTGGTAAAATTTGCATAATAGGGCAGGCTCTGAGTGTGTAAACATGTTCAGAAATTTTCTGCAGAGCCTGCAGATTTTTCTAAGTCATCCAAAGAAAACACATGGGCTTGTGGAATTTCTGCACACCCATGGATTTGCACTTCAAGCTCATCCAGAGAAGGCACAGGGGCGTGCGGCTACCCCTGTGAATTACCATGCGACTGTCACACGTCCGTGGGTAATTTTTGCATGGGCGTGTGAATTCCTGCAGAGTTGGGCAGATTTTACCGAGAGCACGCAGGGGCGTGGACTCGCCCCGGTGAGCGACCTTGTGAACCACGCACGGGCGTGGGTAATTTTCGCACGCCCGTGTGAAACTCTACAGAGGAGTTCTCTCCATCCCGAGAAGACACAGGGGCGTGCGGCTGCCCCTGTGAGTTTGGCAAGCTACAGTCGGCGTGGGGCTGCCCCTATGGGCCGAGGGCACGGGCGTGGATATTTTCCGCAGCCCTTGCGAGAGAAGTCAGAGTCAAAGGAGCGTTTTCCCGAAAAAGCACAGGGGCGTGCGCACGCCACTGTAGCGCTTTTGAAGTGAGGCGCACGGGTGTGGGGAATTTCCACACGCCTGTGTGGATGCACAGAACGCCAAAAGTCGTGGACTCTGTTTAAAAGAGGATAGTTCCTCTCCCTCTTCATGACTTCTATTCGCCTAAAAACACTCTCACAGTATTCTCCGAGTTCATAGTGCTAATTTGGTGGGATTTTAGTGAAGTTTTCAGACCGGTTCTTCATTTTCTCATTCCATCGCGTCGGTAGGTTTTTTTTTTTTTATCATCTTCCTTGCCAATTCATGGTTTCTATCGATTAACCTGGTTAATAATGCTTTGTTTCTTCAATTGGAAAGACGATTTATGTTTAGAATGAAGTTAGAAGTACTATGAAGTTGTATTTTTGGATTGTTGAAGCGTGGCCATGCGGTTCTCACGCCTCGTGGATCCACACGGGTGTGCGGAAATTCCACACGACCGTGTGGATTTCTGCAGCATTGGTTTATCAACTTGTTTGATCAATTTCATTTAAATCTTGCAGATTATGGCACCTAGCTCAAAGAAGCAAGCTGATAAGAGACCACGTGAGTCATCTCCTGAGCCCGAGGGCATGCGGTTTGCAATTCCAGAGCATCGGGTTCGCTATGAGCGCCTGTCGAGGCTCTGTTTTGGGCAGACTCGATTCTTAGACACGACTATATTGCGAGATCTGCAGCATGGAGATGAGTTTGCTGATGAGATCGAGGATCTCATTTCAGAAAGTGGTTGGCGGTACTTGCTGACGATTAGAAAGCCAGCCATCCGAGAGTTTACACTAGAGATGCTATCATCATTCGAGTTTGATAGATTGTATGCGAGCTTCGACAGTGTGGACATCATTCAGTTTAGAGTATTTGGACACCACCATAGCGTGAGCATTACGCAGTTTTCAGTACTACTTGGCTTGTACGAGGAGGCATTCACAGATACAGAGGAATATGCGCAATTACTGACTGATTACCCTGGAACCTTGACCCCGCATAGAGTTTACAGAGTGTTATGTGGTCAAGGTCAGTACGAGCCGGGGGTGTCCAAGGCCACGTGCCTTTCCCGACCTGCATATAGATACTTGCATGCTATTATGAGTAGGTCGGGGAATGGCCGTGGTGATAGCACTGGTGTCCTGAGCCGTCAGGAGCTACTGTACTTGTACTCAATGGTACAGCGCATACCGATTCACTTAGGGTACATCCTGGCAGAGTACATCAGACATCAGGGACACATTGCAAGACTGGGAATGATCTTCTCGGGCCCCTACATTACGAGATTAATGCTGGTCATGGGTCTCTTGGATTCGATTCGCGGGGCCGAGAAGACGAGTGTATCTGCTCCCCTGAGTCTAGAGATGATGCGGTTGATGGGCATGGTCCGCAGGGTTCGGACAGGGGTTTTTGCTTTAGTGTTACCAACTCCAGAGATAGCCGAGGATGAAGGTGATGAAGCCGGAGCATCTCAGCCCGCTCCCGAGCCTCAGCCAACAATGATGGAGACCGAGGCACCTCCATTGGCAGAGGAGCCACCCCCTAGTGCATATGTTTTCACCATCTCGAGCCAATGATCGCTTTGAGAGGATCGAGATAGCTATAGGGGTGGTCCGAGCTGAGGTTGCAGAGATTAGGGCTACGTAGGCTACTCTGTACACAGAGTTCATGGCTCATTTCGACGTGTTATAGGAGATTTTAGAACGAGACGTCGCCTCATCATTTGTATTGCGTGCCGAGGACTCCTCGAGCCCCCTCGGTTCCTCCAAAGACCTCCATCCTTGACCCCAGCACCGGTAGACCCACCATGTGCATCTCAAGCAGCAGCAGCAGCACAGGAGCCTAAGAGCAGCACCGACACTTGACTTCTCCTTTACTTTCTTGCATTTTATTTTATTTTTCTTGTTTTTAGACTTGTTCACTCGGAAAGGATTCTCCTTTTGAGTTTATTTTCATTTTTCGCATCATCGAGTTGTATTCATTGTTTCAGCTTTTATATTCACTCGATTTATTTTGTTTTTATTGAGCTTCACTGAACCCCCTCGTGTATGCGTGCAGATGGTCTTGTCTTCTTGGGAATTGAGACTTAGTCATGGGCACGGCCAAGGTGCTGAGGCACATGGCCGTGTGAGCCTGTCAACCCGTCGGAACACTACTCCCATGGAATTAGCTTCATCAAACGCAACACTAGGAGTCAGGGGAGTATTGTTTTGATTGCTTACCCCACATCTATTTTGAATGGTATATATATTTTGAGTGAGCTTGCATGTGTACACTGAGGACAATGTACAACTTAAGTGTGGGGGGGAGTTTCATAATGCGCACATCTTTTCTATTATTCTTGATTCATATATGCTCACATAGCCAATGGCGGTTCACCTTAGTTGCAATGATTGTATTCTTAAGTCTAGGGGAATTGTTAACATTGAATGTTTTCATGCTCTAGTTCTTGCTGGAATTTTTAGGAATTTTTGCCCGATTTACACTTAGTGCACTACTCACTCTTTGAACTCTATTGGAAACTCATGTTCGATGTTAAAGGGACTAGTTAGGTTTATTTTCTTGTGCTAAATTCTAAGAAAAAAAATGATGAAAATGAAAAGAAAGAACAAAATAGTTTTATTGTTTATTTGAGTTTGTTGGACGGAAAGAGCTACCACCTATGAAGTATGAAGCTACTCTCATAAGTCGGATACTAGTTATGCACTAATGAGAGAAAGAGCTATCTCATAGAATGAGTGAAAGCTACCACTCGGGTAGAAAGAGCTACCACCTCGAAAGTGTGAAAGCCACCTTAGCGGCCGCTTTGGAAAGGGCTACCTTAGAGGATGTGTGAAGCTACTACCATCTTTGAAATTGTTGTCACTTTTGTAGATAAATAAGTCCCTTGCACTTAGAACTTTGAGGAGTATACCTTGGGTTGTTTTGAGTGAGTTCACATACATACACAAAATTGGGGTTTGTTGTCCTTTTTGATTCAAGTTTTTAGCTAGAGCATTGATTTTTTCGTATTTAGTGTTGAAATTTTCCTTTATTGTAGAATACTTTCGTTGTGTACCTTGGTGAACCTAAGGCCAAGCACTTTCAATATTTTCTTCATTAATGCACAGAATATTTTAATGTTTGCTTGAGGACAAGCAAAAGCTTAAGTGTGGGGGAGTTTGATAAGTGCTTGTGCGATACGAATGGGAAGCGTTCATTCTTTATGTTGAGCATTACTTTTCTCCGGTTTTTACACTAATATGTGTGTTGTTATGTTACTTTTATGCAGGTAGGATTGTGAGGCCGAGTATGAAGGAAATAGGGCAATGTGGATCATAATGAACCAATTTTGGAGGAAATCTTGCTAAGGTTCAAACGCGAAGACATAGGTCAGGTGTGAGATGCTAGAGTGCGTGCCAACCTCCTCGTATTCGAGTAGGCACATCCATTTGGAGGGGCACAAAGGCAGTCACATTCGAGCATTTCGACTTATGCACATAGAACAAGAGCTCCACCAATGTGTACACCATTGAAGAAGCAAGTGATCCACGATGTGAACATGTGCTCGTTTGCGTTACCCCGATGAAAGTATAGAATTGGGAAGCTATTCAGGTTGAATACTGTAGCAGAGCACCGTAGCAACACTGTAGCATATACTATAGCAGCACTGCTCACCGCCGGCCGAGAAACCAGGGAAAAAGAGAATCCACACAGGTGTGTGGAACTTATCCACGCCCGTGTGGAAATTCAGCACAGGCGCGTGGAGCATCCACGCCCGTGTAGTCGCCCGATTCCAGCACTATTTAAAGCCGATTCAGCCCCGATTTTGGTATTCTTTTCTCCATTTTTTCCCCAACTTGAGAGAGGGCTTCAGCTAGGGTTTCGAGGGGTATTAGCCAAGGTTTTGGCGAGGTTCTACGCCTCCGACATCATCATTCCGTAGGAGGAAGGTTGGTAGGGGAGCTTCCGTCGAGGCGTATCCTATACCGGATGAGGGAATCCTTGGACGATGAGTAGAGGACTTTCCACAAGACCATTGACACGACTATTGTGGGGGTTTCTTTATGGATTCATTGCTTTTACATTCTATTTCTTTGATTGTACTTAGCTCCATGGAGAGCTAAACCCCTATTGGGTACTCGGGTATTGTGAACCCTAGGATGTATTTGTTTCTTTGAACCTCTTTATTATGCTTTCAATAAATTGATGTTTATTGTGAGTTCCAACCTTGAATGCTTGATTGTATGAACATTTCTCCTAGAGTGACACTAGGATTGAGAGTTCTTGTTGGTAACCTTGTGAGTGAGTGACACACCACGAGCGTTAGACAAAGCTAGGTTGGAGAGGGTTGAGAGGGTGAGTCGAGAGGTACAGGAGCGTCCCCTTTCCCCTCCGGCGTGATAGATTCTACCTCCATTCCTCGAGCCCTGATAAGTGCTTGTGCGATATGAATGCGAAGCATTATTTCCTTATGTTGAGCATTACTTTCCTCGGGTTTTTACACTAATATGTGTGTTTTATGTTATTTTTATGCAGGTAGGGTTGTGAGGCCGAGTATGAAGGAAATAGGCCAATATGGATCATAATGCACCAATTTTGTAGGAAATCTTGCTAAGGTTCAAACACGAAGACATAGGTCAGGTGTGAGATGCTAGAGTATGTGGCAACCTCCTCGTATTCGAGTGGGCACATCCATTTGGAGGGGCACAAAGGCAGTCACATTCGAGCATTCTGAATTATGCACATAGAACAAGAGCTCCACCAACGTGTACACCATTGAAGAAGCAAGTGATCCACAACGTGAACGTGTACCGTCCATGCCCGTGTAGTCTCCCGATTCTTACCCTATTTAAAGCCGATTCAGCCCCAA
The DNA here is from genome assembly GCF_009730915.1 of Dioscorea cayenensis subsp. rotundata. Classification (NCBI taxonomy): domain Eukaryota; kingdom Viridiplantae; phylum Streptophyta; class Magnoliopsida; order Dioscoreales; family Dioscoreaceae; genus Dioscorea; species Dioscorea cayenensis. Next base: position 10,307 of record NW_024087783.1, read on the forward strand.
TTTTGGCATTCTTTTCTCCATCTTTTCCCCAACTTGTGAGAGGGCTTCAGCTAGGGTTTCGAGGGGTATTGGCCAAGGTTTTGGAGAGGTTCCACGGCTCCGGCATCGTTATTCCATTAGGAAGAAGGTTGGTAGGGGAGCTTCGATCGAGGCGTATCCTATACCGGACGAAGGAATCCTTGGACGATGAGTAGAGGACTTTCCACAAGACCATCAACACGACCATCGAGGGGGTTTCTTTATGGATTCATTGCTTTTACATTCGATTTCTTTGATTGTACTTAGCTCCATGGAGAGATAAACCCCTAGTGGGTACTTGGGTGATTGTGAACCCTAGGATGTATTCGTTTCATTGAACTTCTTTATTATGCTTTCAATAAATTGATGCTTATTGTGAGTTCCAACCTTGAATGCTTGATTGTATAAATATTTCCCCTAGAGTGACACTAGGGTTGAGAGTTCTTGTTGGTAACCTTGTGAGTGAGTGACACACCACGAGCGTTAGACAAAGCTAGGTTGGAGAGGGTTGAGAGGGTGAGTCGAGAGGTACAGGAGCGTCCCCTTTCCCCTCCGACGTGATAGATTCTACCTCCGTTCCTCGAGTTCTTTGCGTTCATAATAGAGTGAATGGTCTAAGGGATGAACCTCCGCTGGGGCCTAGTTGCGCGTGCAATGGAGTGAAGCATTGAGGTGATCTTAGTATCTAGGGCTTAATTGTGGCTAGGGACCTTCCGCCTGGACTAAAGGGTTAGGTCTAAATCTAGGAAGAGATTTATCACTTGGAATCGCTAGAGCTCTGATAAGTGCTTGTGCGATATGAATGCGAAGCATTATTTCCTTATTTTGAGCATTACTTTCCTCGGGTTTTTACACTAATATATGTGTTTTTATGTTATTTTTATGCAGGTATGGTTGTGAGGCTGAGTATGAAGGAAATAGGCCAATGTGGATCATAATGCACCAATTTTGGAGGAAATTGATAAGTGTCTAAATGTAGGTGTTTTCATATAATTATCGTATTCACTTTGCATGCATTTTGTGAGGTTTGATGCCCGTTTTATGCTTAATCGTCTTCTATTTGCTTTGTAGGGCATAAGGAAGCCATGGAGAACAAGAAGATATCATTTTGGGCAAAAAGAGAAGAAAACAGGAATTTCATACTACCTAGTATGGGGGCCGTATGCACTGTAGCAGCGGATTATTTTGGAGTGTCTGCCCAGATTTCCATACTACCCAGTATGGGGGCCGTATGCACCCCGTATGGATCATGAATCTAGGGTTTTTGGGTGCCATACGACCCTCATACGACCCCCATATGACCCGTATGCCTCTGGGGGGTATAAATACCAACTTTAGGGCAGATATTGGGGACTTTTTTCAGCTAGGCTTTTTCTAGACCTTTTCTTGGCCGATTTTGGGGAGACACTTGAGAGGTTTTTGAGCGACCTTGGGGAGGAGAAGAAGGGCAAGGAAGCTAGAAGATCATCTAAGCCCAAGGTCCAAGACTCTCAAGGCAAGAAGCAACATCATTCAAAGGGGAGATCTACCACGCTTTGAAGGAAGGAGACCCGCGGCTAGAGGAAGCGTCATTCGGCATTCCTTTGGCGAGGGAAGCATCATTCGGCATACATTCTACCTCCTCCTACACCATTTCATCTAGGGAGTGTCACTCATGCTTTTTCTTGTGTGTTTTACTTGATTATGTTACTTGTTGTGGGATTATGACACACTAGACCCCCCAAGGCCACCGGTGTTGTCGAACCTTGGGGGGTTTATCATGTATTTTTGGATGATTACTTGTTAATTCTTTTGCTTGGCTAATTTTTGAGATCTAATCCATTGTTTTTCATGCTAAGTGCTACATTAAGGAGAAATCCGTAGCTCTTTTATGAGTGATGCATGTAGATGTGACTTGCTCGCATGTAATAGATCATGAATAGATTAGAAGGGGATACTTGTATCATCACGCCGAGAAATTGGGTGTTTGCAGCCCTCCATAGGTTTAATCCGAAGAAGAGTAGGTTTATTCCTGGTTGAGATTTCATACTTAATGCAATCTAGGGATGGGGATTGGGAGAAATTCCTCATTCATGTTCTCGGCTGGCATGTTTTCTGGGCCTTATGGCGCTGTGGGCAGGTTTTCTGGGCAACATGCCAGCTGGGCAAGTTTTCTGGGCCATTGGGCGCGCCGGGCAAGTTTTCTGGGCTGCTATGCTGGGCAAGTTTTCTGGGCTGTTGCCGCGGGCAAGTTTCAAGGCTAATGTGCGCTGCGCAAGTTTTCTGGGCCATTGTGCGCGTGGGCTAAGTTTTCTAGGCCATTGTGCGCGGCGGGCAAGTTTCTAGGGCCAATGGGCGCGCCGGGCAATTTTTTCTAGGGCCATTGCGCGCCGGCAAGTTTTTCGGCCATTGAGCGCGGCGGGCAAGTTTTTCTAGGCCATTGGGCGCGGCGGGGCAAGTTTCTAGGCCATTGGGCGCGGGGCAAGTTTTCTAGGGCCATTGGCGCTAGGCTAGGTTTCCTAGGCCATTGGGCGCCAGGGCAAGTTTTCTAGGCCATTGTGTGCGCCGGGGCAAGTTTCTAGGCCATTGGGCGCGCTGGGCAAGTTTTCTAGGCCATTGGGCACGCGCGGGCAAGTTTCTAGGCCATTGGGCGCGCCAGGGCAAGTTTTCTAGGCCATTGTGCTGGCCGGGGCAAGTTTCTAGGCCATTGGGTGCGCCAAGGCAAGTTTTCTAGGCCATTGGGCTCGCCGGGGCAAGTTTTCTAGGCCATTAGGCACGTCGGGGCTCGCCGGAGGCCGGTCGGGGCTCGCCGGAGGCCGGCCGGAGCTCGCCGGAGGCCGGCCGGAGCTCCCCGGTGTCCGGCCGGAGCTCGCCGGAGTCCGTCCGGCCGGTGGCCGGCGGCCGGCGGGTGGCCGGCGGTGGTGGCCGCCCACCCGGCCACCCGCGGCGGTGGCTAGCCCACCCGCCCACCGGGCGGGCGGGTGGTGCCGCGGCGGCGTGGCACGGGCGCCGGGCGTGATCGCTGGCCCACTGGCGCGCTGCCCGCCCATGGGGGGAAAAAATTGCCTTCCCCCTATATAACCTGCGAAAAACATCCCCCCAAGGCAACCCTCGGGGGTACAAAGGGTCTCTGAGACCCCCTTTTTTTCTCGGGCCGCTCACCGCGACGTCATCGAGCGCGGGCTGGCCGGTAGCGGCGCTGGTCGACGACGCCGCACGATGGCGCCCAACTCCGGTAATCTCCCACCAATCCACTCGTGCGTTTTTGATGAAACTTCACCCCTGGGGGTTTTTTATGATGACAAATCCATCCGCGATGGTCCCAGGGCGAGATTCCAAAGTCGACCGACCGCCGTCCCCGACGCCGACGCATACTCCCCGATCGAACATTGGCTACGGTCATCCAAAATCCGTGAAACTTCGCCCGGGGTTTTCATGTGATGCCAAACGATGTGGGCGGGGGCGCGGGCCGATGCCGCCGTCGCCGACGGGCGCGCCG
>NW_024087784.1:0-3573 GCF_009730915.1 Dioscorea cayenensis subsp. rotundata
CCTTTCCTAATAGAGGCAAGCCTCTATTATTAATTACCCCAGACTGAAATCTTAGGAACCTCCGATTAAGGGCTCAAGTACAAGTAAAGGCAAGAAAACTTGCAAATTATAAATTTTTATTTACTACATATATATATATATATTCATTACATCCTTTATTTTTCAATATATAACTTTCTTTATATATATTATATATAGTTGCCGCTGCCTGTGCCTGTGCCTTATCACCGCGTTGCGTGCATTGTTGCCATCTTGAAATATATCTCAATACCCCCCATGAACCAAATTTAATCCTTGCCTCGAGATAAGTACTTTTCATTGTTGCTTTAGAATGGATATTTTTTTTTGTCATTTGATTCTAAATCCCATCATCCATGTCACATATATAGAGTTTTGTTTTTTTAGTCACACATAATTATTATATTTATAATAATATATGATAGACCAAGTAATGCATTGTTTATCGATTCTTGGATTAGTTTTTAGGCCCATCCTGCAATCATATACGTTTGCAACTGATAGAAGTTAATTAGCCACTGCAACATTGCAAATACTTAGATGCGACCAAATGTTTTGTTTTTGTTTTTTTTTGTTTTGTTTTTTTTTTTTTATGCATCACAAACTTCATTTTTTCCAAGTCAACCACCTCCAGGTTTTCTTCTTCTTTTAATTTTTCCACTCTTAATTAATTCTTCTCCCATCAAAATAACAAAGTGCAGGTTCTTTCCATATTACAACTTCCATGATTTTAATGTATATATATATATTTTTTGAATGAGGCACGTGAGTATATATATGTGCATGCATGCTTCTCATTGATGCATATTCCCTTCATGGTGGGACCCACTTCATGATTTTCATTTTCTTCTTAATCACGTGTTCATTTGCATGATATGGTGGGCCTAAGTTATATATATATATATATTTTTATATGCACGTGTATGTATGCAAGCCCCCTTTTATATATATATATATATATATATATATATCAAATCTCATTTTTTAGCTTGATGTGGATCCCTTGAAATTGTACATTCACTGCCAGGCATTAATGAGATTCATGCCTTGTAAATACCCATGTGAACTGGTCTTTTAATATATCAATACATGTAGATCATACTTCAAACGGAATTTCTATGTTTTTGCAAAGAAAGAATATGATATAATAATTTTTTTATACTTGTTTGACTTTTTGTTTTTAGTATACGATTGAATGGAAGATGTGGTGGAATAACAAATAAGTACAAACAAAGGTCTGTATTCTTTCATAATTTCAAGATTTTCGTTTCTTTCAACTCGCTTGACTAATGTTGTAGCAAATAGCGTAAGAAATGCAATGGTTGCATTCCAATGAATCTTTCTGCGTGTTTAAGAGAACTAATATATATCGGGCTATACACCGAATCACTTTCATCAATTCATTGTTGCTATTATAGATGTGATGCTTCGAGAGCTCCTCGGCAAGAATCATGACACCCTTTTTTTTTTTTAAGGCTTGCATGTACAGCTTCCCCATTATTCTCTCTTAGTTATTAGACAATATGAATAGCTGAATCAGGACGGAAGCACCATTAATCTCAACTTGAGGTTTCGATCAAGAAGTCTATTAAAACTTAAGAAATGGCACACATGAGAACCAAAGTCTACGACTGCACTTTTTATTATTATTGTTTTTATTATTATTTTTTTTTACAGTAGTCAGGATCTCATGCTCATTTGCTAATATTCGTATAAGTTCAGCGTCAATAGACTTGCAAAAATAGAGCATCAATCCAGAAAGAATGACATCTATCGTTTACAATCATGCAACTCCTAATAACTCAATCTATCGCGGTATACAACATCGTGCTAATATAAAGCATGACCTAGCTCGTCTTGCTATGTGCAACATCCAAGTAAAACATGAGTGCTTGCAGCTTGTAAAGTTCCTGGTTTTGCTATCTTATTTGTAACTCGGCATAAGATCATCCGATATAAGCTCCTCCTTCAATTCATAATCCTTGACGTGCTGCTTGATCAACCGCCTGTTAAATAGCAACACCCAAAATTCTTCAAAACCAACAGATCATCAAGCACCTCCTTAGACAGCATGCATATTGTTGTGGTCAACGTGCTAGGGCTTTTGTGCCGGCGCAGTAGTGATGAAGGAGGCCATTGAAACCATAATGGTGAAGATTTCATCATTCAAGACCTTCCTGCCTTTGCTGATGTTGAGGACGATGAGTTTCACGAGGCTTTTAGGGTTCATCTGAAAGCCTACTGTCACAGCCTCCCGGCAAGGAATATTGACAAGAGTGCTACTAGGATAGTGCCGACCCTCATCATTATGTTTCTCGCGGTTTAGATGAAGGCAAACGCTAGAGAGGCCAAATTACACCAAACTAATGGCCGCACAACCATCGCGTAGGTGCTTTAAGAACTAGTAAACTTGGTGACGCCGGCCTTGGTACCTTCAGCCATGATATACTTGACGGACTCACCAGGGAGGATGAAGCGAACAGAGGTCTGGATCTACGGGACGCGATGGTCGGCTTCTTGTTGTAGCGAGCCAAGTGAAATGCCTCCTGTGCAAGCTTCTCCAAGATGTCGTTAATGAAAGGCCTTGCTGGAGATCTAGACTCAAAGGGTGGACCTACTTGAGAACCTTCAAAATACAAATCTTGTAGGTCTCACTCCCCTTCTTGGTCTTCTTCTTCTTCTTCTTCTCTTCAGAGGTGACGTTCTTAGACTGGAGACGGTTCCCGGACATGGGCTTCTTCTCAGTAGGAACTTTCTCAGGAACGGATTTTTTTCTCCTACTCTTCCATGGCTTCTCAACGGCCGGCTTCTTCTTGGCGGGCTTCTTCTTGGTCTTAAATATCATCGCAGATCGGAGATAGGGAGCTTGATATCTAGGGTTTGGGAGCTCGGGTAGAGAACAAGAACGAGAATGAGATCGAGATGCTTTCTTTCTTTTTAATTATATGCGTATATGTTTTGGCCAAGAGAAAACCCTTGATTCTTTCAAATTTCTCCTCCGTCTTCGTGAGTTCATCATCAAGACCGGTGGCACAGCGACATCACAGCAAAGACAGCAGCACCAGTGGCGAGCAACAACGATATCAAACGATGACGATAATACCAACGATGGCATCAGGTAGCGGCAGTGACAAAGGCATCAAGCAACGACGGCGGCGTCAGGCAGCAGCAGCAACAACGGCGGCAGCGACTTTCTTTTCTCTTTGTATATATATATATATATATGTATGAATATAAGTTTGGAGAGGGAAAACAGAATAGAGACCTTCCTCTTCTCCTTCGTCTTTCTCCTTCGCTCTTCTCCTTCGACCGTCTTCTTCTTGTTTCTTTCTCTCGCTCCTTCGTCTTCAATCCTCTCTCGTAAACGATCTTCTTCTTTTCTTCGTCTTCTTCCCCTCTTCCATTCTCCTCGCGTCTTCTCCTTTTAAAATACCCAGAACGGTTGGATGAAGAGTGGTCGTTCGTGAGGACGGTGGGGCGGTTGTGAAGATAACGTGTTGATCGTAGGGGGCCACGACTTAACACAACGAATTTTTTTATTTTTTTATTTTTATT